>NC_049223.1:7645618-7878118 GCF_011100685.1 Canis lupus familiaris | reverse complement strand
GAATAATTAAGTTTAATAGGAATAGGTCTGGAGGGTTTTCAATGCCAAGACCACAGGTGCGGGGTGGCATGATGAATGATTTGCCTGATTTTTGCCAAGCTCAAGGGCTCTTCTCTTGGACTTTCAAGCAGATAGAAAATATTGTCATTTCTTTTAATTCACAGCATTACTTTCAAGGCGAACAAAGGCAGGGGCCGGGGGGAGGCGGGGGAAGGGCTCGGCTGTAATGAAGCGCCCCGGAGGCGGAGGTGCAGCGGAGGAGGCCGAGGCGGCGGCGGAGCGCGCTGCTGCGTTTGTGCGCAAGTGACTCTCCTGTGCCACACACAAAAGGCCTCCTCCTCCCCACCTTCTGCCGCCTTTCAGCCTTCGGGCCCCCGCCAGGCCGGCTCCCGGGACTCCGGGGGGCTCCTGGCCGCCTCCCCAGGGCAGCCCGGCCCCGGGGACGTCCGCGGCTGGCGGGGCAAACCTCGCCAAACTTTCCCCAAACTCGGCGGGCTGGGGAGGGACCCTGGCCGGAGGCGCGCATGCGCCCCGCCCGCAGCTCGGAGTTCCCAGGGTTTCGGAGGGCCGGGGTGGAGTCGGACGAGTGTCCCCGGAGGCCCGCCTGGCCCCTGCTCCCCGGGCAGTCGGGGCCTGGGTGCTGTCCGCCTTCCCTCGGGGCTGGAAGTGGCTGCCCCGCGCCGGGCTCTCCGCAGTCCTGCTGTCTTTGCGCATGGAAGTCTCCAAGAGGGGCTCCTGGAAGCGGCGAGCAGGGAGGGGGGCGAACGGCCCGAAGGCGGCCAGGAGCTCGGACACCGGGCTCCTTTGGGGAGGCCCGGGGTAACTACGCCCCCTGGCTGGGCGGGACGCCCTCGGGCGGCCGCCTGCAGAGGGCCCCCCCGGCCCGGGGCGCAGGCTGCGGCGAGCTGGTTTTGCATCTGGGCGGAGGCGCCAGCGCGGGTAGCTACAGTGGCGGGGAGGCAGGTTTCTAAGCCCGCCCCTACTCTGGGGCCCCGGGAGACCTCAAGCTGCCTCTCGCGGGGGGGTCTTGGTCCTGGGCCGATCTCCGCAGCCTCACGCCGACCCCCTCCCCGGGGCTTCGGCACCTGTTCCAAACAACCTGTTGCGCTGACTTCGCTTTGGAAAGGCGCCGGCGTTCTGCTGGATGGTGGCCGGCTGTGTGGAGGCCCCCAGGCGCCGGGGAAGAGCTTAGGGTCCCCTGCTCGCGAGAGGCAGGCTCTCACCACCTCCCGTGGCACGCAGTGCGTTTCGCCTCCACCTGCGTCCCGGGAAGCCAGGGCGTCCTGGGCACTCCTGCACTTGGCCCTCTCTGGGGACTTCTTATGTAGCTCTTGGTAATTTGGGAGGAAGAACTAGACGAAGATTGGGATTAGAGACTCACCACCGGCTAGTTAAATCCTCTCTTTTCTCCTCCCCCCCCCCCCCCCCCCCCGCCCCACCGCCGCCGCCAAACCTTGCGGATAGAAATCCTTAGTCTCCCACCCCCACCTTCAAGTGCTCCTGGAGAAAGCTAGTTACTTAGGCACTACTGCTTCGGACAAACTGGCACTTGGCGCATTCTCACTCTTGAAGTGAATTTTTCCTGAATTATTTCTAGTTTTACGATTCCCTTTCAGCGATCGCCCAGGATCCCTTTTTAGCTCCTTTCTTGTTTGGACCACTGAGCGTGCCTTAAAGAGCTAGGTATCCAGCTTCAGAGTGCCCGCCTTTGAAATTGGATTCTGGTGATAAGGCTAGCTGGGAGATGTTTCTGGAAGGAGTTTTTATTATCAAATCCAGTTGGGCAAGCGTTGTGAAATGGATGACAACAGTTTGCTGGCATCTGGATTTTCAAAAAGGCATGTGGACTTCCACTGGGGCAACTCAGGAAAAATGTATGCCCTGACATGCTATAAATACAGATGAATTTTTTAAAAGAGCCAATTCGAAGTGAAGGCTGCCTGGCTATAGCCCCTCACCTAACACTGGTGCATAAAATGAAATATTTAGGGTTCAGAAATCAGCATTTCGGCAGTAGCAAATGTGTGGTGTCTCTAAGCCCTTATTTGGAAGTTTTTCCATACTTTTGAAAACATACTTGACGCCTAATTTCTTTGATGGCTGCTCAGTAGACACCATGAGACGCTAGCTGAGCTGCCCCCTCCCTAGCTTTCCTCTTGCTTGCAACGCTTTCATCCAGGGCTTGAATTGTGTTGTCAAAGTTTAGTAGACGAAAGAGGAGGGGGCATGAGAATGGGGGAGGAGGGTGTCTTGAAAAGTCTTGGAAATCGGTATATTTTGCAGGTGTAGAATGTGCCTAATAACCATGGCTAGTGCGCGCTCCCCAATGGCGAGGGTATGACAGGGACAGCTGGCTGAGTTTTCAGTGTGAAAACACCCCCTCGGTGGACCAAACACAACGACACTGACCTTTCTGTGGGGGGAACCAAGATGTGCCTTTGACTGAATTAGCCATAAAGACGTCTTGCTATGACTTTTGTTCCCCACGAAAGCAAAGAAATATTGCGTTTAATATGAGTGGTACCGTTCACAGCTTTTCCGTGCCCCTTAAGAAATATTACAGTGCTGATTTACTGGGCCTCTTCTACGGAGTTGGCCCCAAGGCTGAGGGTGGAGGGGTGGGGACGGAGGTGGCAGGGACAGAGGAGGCGAGGAGGCGGCGGTGGAGGCAGCGCACCAAGTTAGTTGCCTGTTGCCTACTTCCAAAGTTCTCTCTTTGCAGCGGCAAATTTATCAATCTTTTCATGTGACAATACTTCGAAATATATCATTGTCATCCGGAGTTGTCTGATAGATGATCTACAGGCGCACCAGCCTTTTCCAAGGTCAAGTTGAAGATTCTTGTTTGCTGTTTAACTGGGTTGTTTAAAAACTCAGAACAATGCCTGGCTGTTAAATTTTCACTTGTTCTCATGGGGCATTCGAAAGCAAGTCTTTCCTATTGACCAGTGCGGGGACGTTTCATCCTCCCGAGCTGAGCTTCTGAACTCAGCAACCAGGGCTTGGCAATGAAATCAAGAGGAGAAGAAATGAGATTTAACCTTAGCTCTTGCAGACGCCAGGGAGATTAAGCCATCTTTCACGTCTCCTCCAAGTGTGTACTAATTTTTCTCTGCGTGTCGCGGGCTGGTTATAGCCACACGCATCTCATTCAGCTTTCTTTCTGCCTTTATTCTAGTGGGAAGCTGCAAATACACTCCCCTAAAGTAGAAGCGCAAAAGAAATTGTGGCCACTCTGGTCTTTGTCAGCACAGAACCTGTTGCTTTAAGGGCGCTTTAAAATAAAGTCAGCCTCTAAATCGTCATGTTTTATGGACATATTTATTTATGTTTTTAATGGAAATGCTGGCTTCACAGTTTTCTTCTATATCTGCGATGATTGATTTTTTTTTATTCAGCCAACTTTTATTTACCTTGCAAAAATGTTCTGGACCAATGTGATAAATTACAGATATGCAAATTTCTTTGAATGGTGTTGTAAGTGTGTCTAGCTGGAGCTGAATAACTCCTTGCAAGTCAGTCTGTGCGCACTCAGGACCCCAGGGAGCTGATCAAAGCACCCATTCTCTTTCATCCCCGGTATTCTCCTCCAAACTATTTCGATACAATATGTTTCCATGATGCACTTAATGTGCTAGGGACATAGAACTCATTACAACCTAGCTAGTTCTGCCGACCTCTTTGTTCCGAGGCAGAAAGTCAAAGAAAAAAGGAAAAGCCTTGCCAGTTGCCAGCTTTCTGAAATGCTAAAGCATGCGTCATTTTTCACCAGGTCTCGTCTTGATATCCTCAAAAGACAAACTATGAAACCGGCCTCGGCCCTTTCTGGCATTAATTACACTGCTGTCCAGCCGATCTGTTTTTCCTATTATATGCATTTCTCAGCAGGGATTTTTTTTTTTTTTTTTGCAAGACTAATGCAGCTGCAAGTTAAACTATGAATGCATTTTTTTATCACTATGGAAAAAATAAGGGGAAAGCCTGCAAAACACACAACTGAACTTTTTAAAGGCTTCTGGCAGATAACAGATTAGGAGCAAATTTGGGAGGTTTTTGCAATTTATGTAAACCTGAAATTGACTAAGAGCCTCAGGCGTTTCCAATGCGCCCTCGGGGTTCTGTGGAGACACTCCCTGTGCCATTTGAAATTCTGCTTTGTACTCAGATAAATCTGGAAGGTGAAACCCTTCAAGGGTTCTGTTAAAATTCCGCAGTGAAGCAGTCTGTCCTGCACCCAACGAGGTGGCTGCTTCCAAGGAATTTCTGTCCAGGATAAGAGTACAGAGAATATAAATTCTATTTCATTTCCCCCCCGTTTCTAGTAGGGTTGATTGGTTGGTGGAAATGGCTGGCAGCCAGTTCTGGGAAAGATTCCAGACCTGACTCCGATTAACCCTCTCTGGTGAAACTCTGCTGGAAACCAACTCACCAGCAATTGCCATTAATCTACTTACTAATTAAGCCAATTCATTTCTAAAGGAGAAAAATTCCTTTCTTTAGCCAAACTGATGGGAGGAAATTTGAAAGAAGCGCCAAACTGTGTAACTGTAATTCAGCCAAGGACTGCGAAAACAAGGTGTTGATATATAGCAGCAGATTTAAAACAAGTTTCTAGGGCAACACTCCTTTGGAGACGGTGGCATATAGTGCATAGTAGATGAAGCTCGAATAATGCTCTCCGGCGCTATGCCACCCCGTGTACTTGTGTTGAAAATAACAAGTCCCTCTCCAATTAAATCTTGTGCCTTTTACGCACAAATAAATTGCCTCTCTAGCTTTCTTTCACACCAGAGTATATCAGCTTTATGTGACAGTTACCACAGATATATTTCTTGACACTTAATAAATAGCTTTAGAAATTTGTAATCCACAGTCTACATTTCTGAAACTGGGCTACGGACAGGGCCTAACTTGTAGTTAGGGGACCAGAAAGGACCAAGCTGACCATTACGCACGTAAGAAAGCAAGCTGGCCTTTCACAAAAGGTACCTGACATTCTGGAAAGAATAGATATGTGAATCTTGACCTTGATACTTACCAGGAAGCAAAACTCCAAGGGGTTTCCCACTTCAGGAAGAAGAGCTTTTAAGCTTTTAAGACAGGGCTAGGAGCCCAGGATCTATATAAGATAAAAGTGGATCTCCCTAGGGGGAATTTGAAATCCCTTGGAACCAGGCGTTAAGGCTCGCCTTCATGGGGATTACTGGCAGGCAAGGAGGCAGCAAATCAGTTTGACTTTGTATTCCAGGGAGAAGAGGGATGAGAGAGGGAGTGAAAGTTTAGTGCCTCAAACCTTTTAATTGAAGTCAGCCCCTCCCCACCCTAAGGCTTTTGGGGCGTGCTGCAGAGCCCAGGAAAGCACCATGGATTTGGCAGCCCCTGGGAGTCCGTGTGTCCGGCTCATCCAGCAAGAGTGAGCACCTGCCTGAAGGGCTTGGAGAGAGAGGTGCTCACCGGTGGGCTCATGTATTCTCACTTCAAGCGTGGGTCTCAAGTGAGTCTACATCATCCAGGGGAACAGAACAGCTATGTTAGAAACGCCTTGGAGGTAGTATCCCTTGTTAGGGAGGCAGGCCTTAGGACAGGATGGGGAGGGCCCGCTCTGTGGTCCCGTTCTGCACCACCCAGTGTCCTGGCCCACTACTCAGGAGCATCGATATCGTCCTCTGGGGTTATCTGGAGTATCGATGACTTCTCCAAAGGCTCCTCTTCCAGTGTTCCTGACAACCTCCCTAAAAATATGGAAAAACTATTAGACATGAACTTTGTTTTACTTGCTATACACAAACCACTTCCCACTCCTCACACCGAGCTCTTTGCCTCATTTTTAGTGGGTCCTCCCAGCTCTGGCCCCAGCTGGGGGCCCCTTCAATGACGGGAAGGAGGGGTGAGGGAATTGGGGGGGGGGGCAGGCGAGGTCCGGTGGTCAGATGCTCCTTGGCCTTCAAAATAGCTTGCTTCAACCATGTTTTCCTCTGAGACAGTTTTCCTGGTGCTCTAGACTGTGGAAATGGTCTTAGGAGCCTGTGACCCAGGCCAGTAAATTACCTTCTGCTGAGAGTCCCCTTCCTAGAATTAGGAGCAATTGTAAGAGAATTCAAAAAGGCAGGGATTGTCTTGGTTCGGGGGTCCAAGGATCTAACTAAGATTTAAATTTCCATTTGCATTTTCAGTCTTTCCTTCATATGAGATAGAAAAGTATGCACGAAAGAAAAGAAAACCACACTGGCGGGGTGGGGGGTTGGTGAAGTGGGTTCTGAAGTTGGGGAGTGGGGAGGTTCCCCCCTCCCACATTCGGGCTGGGCTCCCTGCTCCGTAGGGAGGGACATTTACCTGGTGTGTAAATTGTGAGGAGAGCGTTGGGGGTCTGAGACTGGAAAGCCACAACATGGGATGTGATGTTCCAGCTTTGAAGGGGAACAAAGGCCCCGAGCTAATCCCAGTGAAAGCCAGGAGCGTGGACAAGGCAACAAAGAATTGCAGCCTGTGGTCACCGGTAGGTGTCAATGTGGACACTTACAGCCGGGGCAGTGGGAGAGGGGAACACAGAGACAGGCTGTCATTCCAAGGCTTAACATGAACAAAGATAAAAACGTGACAACTTCGCCTTTCAATAGTTGGGAGGTTCAAAGTGGAGTGCTAGGGAGTCTATCTGGGTCAAGTCTTTTCTGAAGCAGGGCCTTTCTTTTTTTCTAGTAGAGTATCGGCCAGGCAAGTTCTGAGGCCCTTTTCCCAAGGTAACTTTTCTTACTAAAAGAAGAATTCTTCTAAACAATGTCCCAATTCCACCCACTTGCCTAAGGCGAAGAGATGGAGCTTTCAAGATTCCTAGACATGTATAAAAGGTGGTGTTTTCTGCACCCCAGAGCTCCAAGTGGCTGCGTTAAGTCTTTGTGAACTTGAACAGCCTACCTTAACCTTTTGGTTAAAGTTCATGTATTCTTTTACACATTTAATGAAAAGAAATAACACTTCCTTTTTATGCAACTGTGCATACATGTCGATGAGTCTAGGGGTGAGATATTTAGAAAGTATTCATCTGACAAAGAAATTTACATTGTGTGCTGTTGACGGAGTCCCGGACACCTGGTAGAGTTAGTATGCCCATGATTTCAGACTCACTATTAGAAATCAGCAGAGAAGGCATTTGCCAACAGATGGATCTCCCCTATAATCTTGGAAGGATAATTGGAATCTGCTGCTAACGCAACTGATTAGCAAAGACTATCTTAGAGAATTAATATAGGGAATTATAACAAATTATGTTTATCCTAAGAACTCAAGAAATGTTGTTTTCTTTGAATTCTGATACCAAAACCGAAATATAAGTTTAAAAATCATAATGTAATAAAATTCTGATTTTCTTTAGTTGAAATAAGTCTCCTAAATAATAAAAAAAAAAGGATGTAAATATCCTTAAAAGACTAATGACATTTCACAGGTAATGCAATTTAGAAAGAAACACTTCCATGTTTTCTTTTCCAACAATGTGCATTTTTGTAAACTGCTATAAATTGCAATTCAAAAGCACTGATCTCGCCATCCCCAATCATTTTTTATACTGATCAAATGAATGCAGATACTCCCATTTGGGAGGGGCGACATGACATTTCACTTGGCAGTTCTAAACAGGTCACAGACCTTTCACAGACCCTAAGGCAGTGGGAGGGAGCTCTTTACTAAACCGTGTAACCAAATCAAACCAATGGTTACCCCTTTTCAAAACCATTGGAATGGTTTGCACAATGCTATTCACATAGCAGCACAGAAACTGAAAGGATGGTCATCCAATGGAAATTTCTTTCCTTTTGTTTAAACTTGCAGAGCTCAAAAAAAGTAATACTTTGAAGGAAAACGATTACATTTACTATGATAGAAATCATAGGAAATGCACACTGCGTGTTTATTGGCATAACACGGCATAGCTGTAGTCACCCATTGGTATGTATATATATGCACATGTATGTATGTATATGTATGTATATTTATTGGAGATGTTGCTTTGTTTGAAACCTTAGGCACAAAGACACAACATGGCTGCCCTGGAGATGACCTATTGCTTTCAAGTTGCTTGAACACATCAGAATTTCTATTGTTAAGGTTGATTAATTGAAACTGATAAGTTACCATGAATAAAGATTGTTTTTCTGTTTAATGTGGTGGGCCTGATTTGGTAAATGCCTCATTCATGTAGCTTTGCAGTGCAGCATATGGGCAAGAGTCATTCAGTATCACAAACATATACAATTTATTATGCTTGTATGGGCACAACTAAAAGGCCTTTTTATTTTAATGACAAAGTTTCAATGAAAAATTCCATTTAAAGAGTCACTAGTAACATGAAGTGTGATTCTGTAAACTATACTAAGAGTTTCTTTGAGTTTCTATGAGTCGTTTTAAAAATATGATATTTAAGTACAGTAAAAAAAAAGATGCATATGCCCAACTTATACCATAACATTAGTCATTGGGAATACAGCAGAATTTATCTTAAATTTAGCAGGCATATGAAAGGAAAGCACTTTATTATCTGATGCCACCTGTGTGCTATGCTGTCAATAAAGTTACCATAAATGTTTCATTGAGATGCCACCAATGGTAGCTCACACTGCCCAGTTTATAACAAAATGCAAATGGGGTTAGGAAATAACATGCCAACCTCTTGACATCTTTTTTTTTTATCTTAATGAATAAAATCAGAAGACGATATTTACAAATAATTTAGGGATTATCAGATGAAAAGCCAGTGGATTTAGTAAGTTTTCCACAATTTAAGTACTGTTCTTAAAATCTGGTGTTACTTTTTGAAGTGTTAACCAAATCAAGACTATTGGGAGTATTTACTGATAAAGGTAAGGTTTCTAATTTTTTCATAATGATGTTGTACAGAAACTTTTTTTTCTCTTTTTCATTTAGGCTGCTCATGTAATCATCATGAAAGAGTACTAAAAAAATCTGAAAGACATGCAAATGAACTTCAGGAATGACTGTATCAAACCATCAAAGAGATAGTTACCATATTCAGCTTTTAATGTCTTATCAAATAAATTCTCTGGTCATTCATGTCCATGAAACAGTTCAAGTTCACCCAACATTTCTCAATTAGATTAGATGGGTAATCTCAGTTCAGCTCTTCTGGAGAGTAATAAACCACATTGGTCACAGTTGACCACCGCTAGTATGTGTTTCATAAAGGACTGGATGTCCATTGGAAAGCTAATCCGTGCACCGTCACTTGTAAAATTCCCTCCTGCATTTGGAAGTGATAATCTGTATCTAATTTTTAAAGAAAAATTTACTCTCCTTTCACTCTTCTGAGGCCAATTTCTTTTCTGGACCTGAATAGAGATCATTGGTGCAACAGTACCAAATAGCTTTGGTATGTGTATAACAAAAACCCACCTCTTTGTAGAACATAACAAATTATGCAATGTTCACAGATGCACTTCCCATTGTGCCTTTTGTGAGAAAATGAAGACCCAACTCTGTTCCCCACCCCCCTCTTTATGAAAGGCTAGGCTGCCAATGCAATCTGTCCTAATCCTAGAGAAAAATAAATACACGTAATATGGCAGTTTTAGGGAGTTATTTTTAAAGTGATTTTCATTTGGGCTTTTGGTCTATGTTATTTGCACAAGTTTGAATTTGAAGTTGCAAACAGCTATTTATTCCTACAAATGGGCCAAAGCCCTTGGGCCCTAAGGATTAATATGTTAACTGCTTCTGTCATCCATCTCTGGAGTTTGGATCTTTCATAGAAATGCTTGTTTTCACACAAGTTACTGCTTAAATTGATTGGTTACTAAGGAAATTTAGTGAGTTTTCAATGATAATTTTTAAAACATACATACTAAAAAAAGATTTTACATGTTGTTTCTGTAGTTTGGCTTTTGATTCTCCTACTCCCCTAGCCTTTTGGGGCTGTAATTGACAGCCAGGACTGTGTAAATTTAAGGTGGACAGCATGAGGACTTGATTACATCTATTGTAAAATGAGTACCGAAGTAAATTTAATTAACATCCATCCTCTCATAGATTTTTTTTTAAAGTAAAGTTTTTCTCCTTGTGATGAGAACTTTTAAGATCTACTCTCTTAACAACTTTCAAATATAGGGCACAGTGAGGTTAACAACTATTCTTATGTTCTCTACATTACATCTCCAGTGGCTCTTGGTCTCATAATTGGGAGTCTATATCTTTTGACCATCTTTCTCTGAGTCTCACTCCCTCTTTTGGAGAGGAGAGGCTATACACAGATAAACCTGAGTAGCAAGGTAGCAATTTCTGCAGAAGTGCTGACAGGTGTAGAGAGGTGTTCCCACCCTATCTAGCCAGACCACCTTAAATCCTGGTGTTTCTTTTATTGGATATATGACTTTGAATGTGGATCTTAGAATATAAAAGCACACTAAGAAGACCCTCTGCATCCTGAGTGCCTAACCCAGGACTTCGCTTAGGGTAGGTCTTCATAACATCTGTGCAGTGGACGAATGGATGAAGTAAGGAAAGCCATATAGGTAGGCAGTGTTCACGGCCCTCACAGTTCCCTGACATTGACTATGGTCTTGGTCATCAGGCTTGCTTTGACTACTGGGACAGAAGCAACTGTGATGTCAGCAGAGACTTGAACACCCCCGTGCTCTCTTTTGCTGCTCTTGAGAACCCTGAGACCACCATGATCACAAGAGTGGGTTTGCCTGGTCAGTGATGAGAGCTACAAGATCTGGTTACGCTGTCACCCCAGCAGAGAGCCAGTGACGCAATCGATGGCCAACTAACCACAGAAGATGAGTGAGTGCAGCAAAACCAGACAGAAGACCTGCCACCTTGGTGAAGGCTTCTATCAAGGCACTGAAGCATGGAATAGCATGACATATCGGGGGCAGTAAGTCATTTGTTATGACTAGATTAGAGAGCCCAAGTAGGGGAGAGGCAACTATTACAAAAGATGGTAAACTGTATGGTAAACTGTGAACTTGATTTTATCCTGAAAGCCATGGATATCTACTGAAGGAGTAAGCAGGGGAAAACAAAGTGTATTGAAGTGAACCAAAAATAAAGTCTTTAGTGACTCCAACACTTCATACTCAGAGTATGGGCAGAACTGGGTAACCAGGAGAGGTTGAGAAGGATGCTCTGGGAAGTAGGAGAACTAGAACAGGTTGGTGACTCACAAATCAAAAGGAGAGCATCTTAAGAATGAAGGAAGGCTCATTAGTAATGACAGGCTGGGGTGCAGCCAAGTGAGAGACCTGGACACCGCATTTGAATGACTCTGATGACCTGGGTAAGAGCTGCGTCAGGGAGAGCTGAAGTCAGAAGGTAAGTGGAGTAAACAGGAGAAGGAGAGAGAAGGAGAGAGACAGGGAGAGAGCAGGTCCCGATTGCTCTCTGGAGGGCTAACGGTCAAGGTAGGAGGACCAGAAGGCGCTTGCTTGAAGAGAAAGGGAAGGAAAGAATAAGAAAAGGAGGTGAGGACATGTTTACAGGAAGAGGGCACTGGAGCATGGTGGTGCCCTTCAGTCTGAGGACAAATGGGGATTTTGTGAGTTAAGTAACCTAAGTTCATAACTGTAGAAGTCTGAGTGGACTTCAGATTCAGTTTTATTAAACATCCTTTGATCACTTACTGATGGCCAGGAAAGTGACAGGCAAATTTATGCACAATTTATACGCAGGTCTATTCACATTTGAATCCTTAGTGCTAGAATGCAGTTTGAAGCTTGGAAGAAGCACCT
Source organism: Canis lupus familiaris (assembly GCF_011100685.1). Lineage (NCBI taxonomy): Eukaryota > Metazoa > Chordata > Mammalia > Carnivora > Canidae > Canis > Canis lupus. Next base: position 7,866,380 of record NC_049223.1, on the reverse strand, counting down.
TTCTAATCAATCAGGGGGAAATATCTCCTTTATGGTGAAAATTAGTGGCAGAACATGTAATATAAAGTGGAAACATAAGGTCACTGAACTTATGTGGGACAGTGGCTGTCCATCTATTTAATGTGGAAGTTAATAAATTGCTATTCTGTATTAGCTTCCTAGGGCTGCTCTCCCAAAATAACATAAAGTAGATGGCTTAAAAAGACAAATGTTAATTCTCCTCACAGTTCTGGAGGCTGAAAGTCCAAAATCATGGTGTTGACAATACCATGCTCCCTCTCTGACTCTGAAGAGCATCTTTCCCTTCTCCCTAACTTTTGGTGGTGCCCATTGATCCTTCATGTTCCTTGGGTTGAAGCTACATCATTCCATTCTTTGTCTGTCATCACATAGCATTCTCTCTGTGTGTCTGTGTCCAAACTTCCTTCTTCTTAGGACACTAGTCAAAATGGATTAATGACCTAACGGCCCCATCTTGATGGTATCTGCAAAACCCCTATTCTCCAAATAAGGTATATTCACAGGAACTGTGGGTGAAGGTTTCAACATCTTTTTGGGACAGGGGATACAGTTCAACCCAAAATGCAATCTACTCTGGAGAAGGTAACTCATTACCTATTTCACAGGTGGAACATCTTTACTAAGATGCAACAGAGATTTAAAAAATGTTTTATTAGAAAACATAAAGAAATAAAAGGCAGCTAAACAGGTAAGGAAGAACAAAAACTCTCACTAATTATAGATGCTGTGATGCTATATATAGAAAACTCTAAAAACTCTGCCAAAAAACTATTAGGACTGTTAAATGAATTCAGTAAGGTCAGAGGATACAAAAATCAATGTACAGAAATCCATTGCATTCCTATAACTAATAATGAAGCAGTAGAAAGTTAAATTAAGAAAACTATCCCATTTACAATTACCCTCAAAATAATAAAATATCTAGGAATAAACTTAACCAAAGAGATAAAACACCTGTACTCTGAAAACTGTAAAACACTGACAAAAGACATTCAAGAGGACACAAAGAAATGGAAAGACATTAAATGCTCATGAGTTGGAAGAAAAAATATTGTTAAAATATCTATGCTACCCAAAGCAATCTACAGATTTAAAGCAACCACTACCAAAATCTTGAAATAGCCTTTCTCACAGAACTAGAACAATTCTAAAATTTACATGGAACCACACATGGTCAAAGCAATCTTGAAAAAGAAAATTGGTCAAAGCAATCTTGAAAAAGAAAAATAAAACTGGAGGATCACAATTTCAGATTTCAAGTTATAGTACAAAGTGGTAGTATAAGACAATATGGTACAGGCATAAAAATAAATCAATGGAATAGAACAGGAAAACCCAGAAATAAATCCACAACTATATGATCAATTTATCTTTGACAAAGAAGGAAAGAATATTCAATGGGAAAAGGACAGTCTCTTTCACAAATGGTGTTGGGAAAACTGGACAACAACATGAAAAGAAATGAAACTGGACCACTTTCTTACACCATACACAAAAATAAACTTAAAATGGATTAAAGACCTAAATGTGAGACCTGAAACCATACAAATTCTAGAATAGAGCACAGGCTGTAATTTTTCTGACATTAGCCATACCAACATTTTTCTAGCTATGTCCCCTGAGGCAGAGAAAATACAAGCAAAAACAAACTACTAGGACTAAATCAAATTAAAAGTCTCTGTCCAGCAAAGGAAATAATCAGCAAAACTAAAAGGCAATCTATAGAAGGGGAGAAGATATCTGCAAATGACATATCTGATAAAGGGTTAGTATCCAAAATGCATACAGACCTGATACAACTTGACATCCAAAAAACATCCCAATTAAAAAATGGGTAGAAGACATGAAAGAAATTTCTTCAAAGACCTACAGATGGCCAACAGACACATGAGAAGATGTTCAACATCACCAATCATCAGGGAAATGCAAATCAAAACTACAATGAGATATCATCTCACACCTGTCAGAATGGCTAAAACAACACAAGAAACAACAGGTGGTGGCAAGGATGTGAAGAAAGGGGAACCCTTACGCACTGTTGGGAATGTAAACTGGTACAGTCATTGTGTAAAACAGTATGAAGTTTCCTCAATAAGTTAAAAATAAAACTACCTTATGATCTAGTAATTGCACTACTGAGTCTTTACCCCCAAAATACAAAAACTCTAATTCAAAGGAATTCAAAGGTACCTGCACCCCTATGTTTATTGTAGCATTATTTATAATAGCCCAACAGTAGAAGCAGCCCAAGTGTCCACTGACTGGTGAGTGGGTAAAGATGTGATATATATATACATAATATATATACACTTTATATATATATATCTACATATATATGTATATATACCTATATATATATATATATATATATATATCTACCTACCTATATATATATACATAGGTAGGTATATATGTAGGTATATATGTAGGTATATATATATATATATATCTACCTACCTATATATATATATATAGGTAGGTATATATGTAGGTGTATATATATATATATATATATATATCTACATAAACACACAATGGAATATTACTTGGCCATAAAGAGAATGAAATCTTGCCATTTACAACAAAATGGATGGAGCTAGAGAGTAAAATGCTAAGTGAAATAAGTCAGTCAGAGAAAGACAAATACCATATGATGTCACTCATATGTAGATTTTTTTAAAAACTTTTTTTAAATGTAAGCTCTCCACCCAATGTGGGGCCAAACTCCTGACCCTAAGATCAAGAGTCACATGTTCAGGATCTACATACTGAACCAGCCAGGTATCCCTCATATGTGGAATTTAAGAAACAAAACAAAGGAACAAAGGGGAAAAAAAAAGACAAACCAAGAAATAGACTCAACTATAGAGAACAAATAGATGGTTACCAGAGGGGAGGTTGGTGGGGGAATGGGTGAAATAGGGGATGGGATCTAAAGCGTACACTTATTATGATGAAAATAAAATAAAATAAATAAAATGTTAAAAATGATAGATATTTAATTCACACTTTCGATGCATAAGACAGTGATGACTGTGGCCATTATTTACAAGGCAAATTGTTCTCAGAATGGATTATATATATAGGCTGAAATAAAATGAAAGAAACATGAAGAATAGTGGTTTGAACATTTAGGACTTTTTTGGCGAGGGGAGAAGGGAGTAAAATGGCATAGTGAGTCCATAATTTACAACACCACATGGACATGGTAGATAAAATTTTAAAGGAAAAACTGAAAAGACTTACTGGGCAAATAAAATAAACATTTCTCTGGTAAAGAATGTAAAGCAATGAATCAGGTTGTCATGGATGGGATTGTCTCTCTGAAAGATGTTAGAGTCCTAACTCCTGGGACCTGTGAATGTGACCTTATGGTCACACATAAGGAAAATAGGGTCTGTGGAGATGATAAGTTAAGGTGAAATCATCAGGGTGGACCCTAATGCACTATGTCAGTGTCCTTATAAAGAGAAATTTGGACACAGATGAAAACACCCACAGAGGGGAGACAATGCGAAGACACAGCAAAAATGCCATTTATAAGCCAAGGAACGCTCCAGGCTACCAGAAGCTCAGAAAGTAGCATGGAACAGGTTCCCTCTCACAGCTGTCAGAAGAAGCCACCCCTGCCAACAGCTCACTTTTAAACTTCTGGCCTCCGAACTGTGAGACAATACATTGCTGTGGTTGAAATCATCCAGTTTGCGGTACTTTGTTACCACAAACCTAGGAAATTAACACATCAGTGGAAGGCACAGGCCCATTGGATCTAGCAGCAGGAATTCACACTGACAATCAGGAATAAAGCTCTTTTTTTGGTAACAGAAGTCAAATGTGTTCCATGTTGGCTTAAAGAAGAAACTTACTTCTTAAGGCAGTAGCTTGAATTAAAGGAAACTGAAAGAAAAAAAAAAAAAGGAAAAATAGTTTCTAATCTAGGGCTATGACATTACAGAAAGCTATGGGACTAAGGAGTCTCAAAGGCAAAAACTTACCTCACACAGAGGAACAGAGCCAAGCCATCTGAAGGCTTGGAGGCTTCAAGACCCAAATGGAACAAGCAACCCTGAAAATTAGAAGGACTAGCTGTGGATTGGGAGTGGGACTGGCCCAGGTGTAAGCATTCACAGAATTCTACTGGGTGTGTGTGTGGGGGGGGCGGGGAGTGGGGGGTGGGGAAGTGGAGAGAAAGAAAGAAAAAAAAGAAGAGAGACAAAGAGAGAAAGAAATTGAGCCTGAAAACCAAAGTTCCAAAATACACAAAGTGCTTGTAAAGACAACAGCAAGATAAGCTATGAGACTATGAATTCACTCCAGATAAATTTTAGTGTGCAAAATAGTCTTACAAAAACTTTGAAATATGTGTGTATACCAAAGAAATAATTAATAATATCCATTAAAAATGTATGATACAAAACAGGCCAGAATAAAATAAGAACTAGTGGCTATGAAAAAGAACCAATTTAAAAAGTCACTAAAATTAGTAAAACGTAGGACAAATTGGGCACAGCTGAAGAGAAAATTAGCAAATTATTAGACTATTGAGGAATCCACTCATATGTACAATCAAGAAAGAAACATAAAAATTAAGGTATTTAGATTAGATCCATAGAGAAGAGATAGGTACTTTCAAAGAAAATAATGTAGAGAAGGTTGCATAAGCAATCTTTGAAAAGATGGTAGTTGAGAAATTTCTAGACATACAGTAAGATACTAATCATCAGATACAAATTGTACTCTGAATACTGGTAAATATAAATGCACCATTAAGTATACTGTAGTAAAATGACAGATCATGAAGAGTAAAGACTAAACTTTAAAAGCTACCAAAAAAGGGCACCCATGTGGCTCAGTCAGTTAAGCGTCTGATCCTTGGTTTCAGCTCAAGTCACGATCTCAGGGTTGTGAGATTGAGCCCTGTGTGTCAAGCTCCTCACTCGGCACAGAGTCTACTTCAGTGTCTCTCCCTTATTCTCTGCCCCTCCCCCCAATCTCTTTCTCTCTCAAATAAATAAATAAATCTTTAAAAATAAATAAATAAATGCTACCAAGAAGAAAATATAAAATGATCACAAATGATTGACGAATTGACAACAGACTCCACATAACCCTGAGCAGAGACCCAAAGGCAATGGTATAAATAGCAAAGAGTGAAGGAAAAAACAACTGAAAATTTCATATCTCATTCAACTACCATCAAGAGTGAGGTGAAAATTAAGAAAAACGGAATTTACCCTCAATAGGCCTTCACTAAACAAATTATTGCAGTGTTAATAATTTTTAACAAACATATACAAAACATACACATAAATGTATACATTAAAACAAAATAAATAGAGCTTATAATTTTTTGACACCAACCATAGCAACATTTTTCTAGATATGTCTCCCTAAGGCAAGGGAAATGAGCAAAAATAAACTACAGGGACTATACCAAAATAAAAAGCTTTTGCATAGTGAAGGAAACCATCAATGAATACAAAGGCAACCTACTGAATGGGAGAAGGTATTTCCCTTCTCCCATTCAAATGATAAATCCAATAAGGGGTTAATATCCAAAATACATAAAGAACTTACACAATTCAACACTAAAAAAACCCCAAATAATCTGATTAAAAATGGGCAGAGAAACTGAGTACACATTTTTCCAAAGAAGACATACAGATGGCCAACTGACACGTGAAAATATGTTCAACTACACTAATCTTCAATCAAAACTACAATGAGATACCATCTCACATATGTCAGAATGGCTAAAATCAAAATGACTAGAAATAACAAATATTGGTGAGGATGTAGAGAAAAAGGAACCTGGTACACAGTTCATAGAAATCGTTGGTGAAGCCACTACGGAAAACAGTATGGAGGCTCCTCAAAATATTAAGAATACAGCTACCATATGATCCAGTAATTCCACTACTGGGTATTTACCAAAGAAAATGAAAACACTACTGGGTATTTTCCAAAGAAAATAAAAGTACTAATTCAAAAAGATATATGCACCCCTATGTTTATCACAGCATTATTTAGATACCCAAGATATGGAAGCAACCCAAGCATCCGTTGATGGATGGATAAAGAAGATGTGGTGTATAAACACAATGGAATATTACTCAGTCACAAAAAAGAATGAGATCTTGCCTTTTGTGACAACAAAATGCCTAGAAGGCATTATGGTAAGTGAAATAAGGCAGATAAAGACAAAATTATTTCACTTACATGTGGAATCTAAAAACCAAAATAAAGGAATAAACAAACAAAAAGCAGAGAGACCTATAAATACAAAGAACAAACTGATGGTTGCTAGAGGTGAGGAAGGTGAGGAAATTAGTAAAATGGGTGAAGGGGAGTGGCAAGTCCTGGCTTCCAGTTATGGAAAGAATAAGTCACAGAGATAAAAGTACAGCATAGAGAATATAATTAATGGTATTGCAGTGGTGACACTTCAGGATTTCCTATTAAGAGAGAAACAAGAGTACCACTGACTGCTCTGTTCAGCATCATAGTGACAATCCTAGCCAGTGCAATAAGAAAAGTAAAAACAGGGACACCTGGGGTGGCTCAGCAGTTAAGTGTCTGCTTTCCGCTCAGGGCATTATCCTGGAGTCCTGGGATGGAGTCCCATGTCAGGTTCCCTGCATGGAGCCTGCTCCTCCCTCTGCCTGTGTCTCTGCCTCTCTCTCTCATAAATAAATAAAATCTTTTGGGAAAAAGAAAAGAAAAAATAAGTGGTATATAAAGATTGGAAGACATACTTTAAATATTATAGATGATATGATTGTCTAAATAAGTGATGAGACTTTCAGACTAGCTATTAGAATCAGTAGAGTTCAGCAAGTTTGCTGGAAGCAGGATGAAAATACAGAATCCAAGACTCAACAGTGATAAACATTTAGAATACATCAAAGAAATCAAACTATCAAGAGTTTTTTCATGGATCTTGAAATGGTAAACCCAAAATTCATAGGAAAAAGTAAAAAAACAAGAAAGGCTGGGACAATTTTGAAGAACAAGATAGAGGGAATTGTTGAACCACATATCAAGTTTTATATTAAAGCCAAGGTTATTAAAACTCTGGTATTGTGGCACCTGGGTGGCTCAGTTGGTTAAGCGTCTACCTTAGGCTCAGGTCATGATCTCAGAGTCCTGGGATTGAGTCTCACGTGTGGCTCCCTGCTTAGCTGGGAGTCTGCTTCTCTTTCTCTCTCTACTTCTCACCTCTGCTCATGCACTGTCTCTCAAATAAATAAATAAAATCTTTTCAAAAAACCCTTTGGTATTAGAACAAAAAGGACAAATAATTCAACTGCACAGAATGGAGAGCCTAGAAAGTTCCCCTACTTGCAGGGAAACTTGTCAGAGGCAGCATTACAAATCATGGGGTTGGGGAGCCAGATAATGCTGATAGGGTAATCTGCTATTCTGTTGGAATAAAGAAATTGGGGTCCAAAATAATTTCATCTACAAAAATAAATTCTGCTGCTTTAAAGCATCTAAGAGTGAAAAACAAATTGGTAATATTTTTAGAAGACTATGTAGGGCTAACTTTATACATTTAGACTAAGAAAGTTAATCTAAAATAGATAATAAAGAACAATTCATAAATTAAAAGATTGAAAAATAAAATCACATAAAATTAAAAAATATTTTGGTTGGACAAAAAACATCAAAAGTAAAGTTGAAAGACACGCTATAGACAGTGACAAGATATTTGTGAAACATGTGACTGACAAAGGGCTAATAGCCAGAATTTATAAAGACTCCGGGACACCTGCACCCCGATGTTTCTAGCAGCAATGTCCACAATAGCCAAACTGTGGAAGGAGCCTCGGTGTCCATCGAAAGAAGATGTGGTTTATGTATACAATGGAATATTCCTCAGCCATTAGAAATGACCAATACCCACCATTTTGCTCCAACGTGGATGGAACTGGAGGGTATGATGCTGAGTGAAGTAAGTCAATGGGAGAAGGACAAACATGATATGATCTCATTCATTTGGGGAATATAAATAATAGTGAAAGGGAATGGAAGGGAAGGGAGAAGAAATGGGTAGGAAATATCAGAAAGGGAGACAGAACATGAAGACTCCTAACTCTGGGAAACGAACTAGGGGTAGTGGAAGGGGAGCAGGGCGGGGGGTGGGGGTGACTGGGTGGTGGGCACTGAGGGGTCACTTGATGGGATGAGCACTGGGTGTTGTTCTGTATGTTGGCAAATTGAACACCAATAAAAAATAAATTTATTATTTAAGAAAAAAAAAAGACTCCCACTAATGGGGCAGCCCAGGTGGCTCAGCGGTTTAGGGCGTGGTCCTGGAGACCTGGAATCGAGCCCCGCATCAGGCTCCCTGCATGGAGCCTGCTTCTCCCTCTGCCGGTGTCTCTGCCTCTCTCTCTCTCTCTGTGTCTCTCATGAATAAAAAAAAAAAAAAAAAAAAAAAGACTCCCACTAATGAATTTTAAAAAGGAAAAACAACCAAATAATATAAAAATAGTCAACTACTAAAAGCAAGAAATTCACAGAAGAGGAAGCCAAAATGGTAAATAAACAAACAAAAATATTCTCTCTGGTTACCAGGGAATTTCAAATTAAAAAATGGGAGATAATTTCACATCCATTAGAGCAGAAAAATTAAAAAGTTGACAATCTCAAGGGTAAGAATACAGAACAATGCAAACCCAGAAACCTCTCACATAAGTATAAACTAGCATAACCATTGAGTAGCACAATTTGACAGTATCACATAAAGTTAAAGATGTATATACTCTTCAGCTAAGCAATCCCGTTTCTAGGAATTTACTGTCTCAGCCTTATGACTATGAAAATGTACAGGGATGTTTATAGCAGTGGTGTTTACAATGACAACAAATTGAAAATCTTCTAAATTCCCATTAGCAGGAAAATGAATGTATTGTAGACTATCATACAATGGAATATACTATACAACAGGTAAAATATATGAACCAAGTTATAGCACAATACTGTAATTAGATTTTAAAAATATAACATTCATAGGGAAAAAAGAATCTATAATCCACTATCTATAAGAATCTATTCCACTATCATTTATATAATCATTGAAAACATGTCAAATGATGATATATATAGTCATATATATGCAGAAATATTATAAAATATACAAGGTGATTATATATGTCAAACGACTATATGGTCTATATATATGGTCATATATATATGCAGAAATATTCTAGAATATGCAAAATAACTATATATAGCATATATATGCAGAAATATTATAAAATATGCAAAAACAGATATGCAGAGATATTATAAAATACACAGAATCAGGGCAGTGGTTTCCTCTGGGGAGGGAAGAGAAGAAATACTGTCAGGGAGCTTCAACTCAACCTTCACTGTTTTATTTCTTCTATGAATCAAACATGGCAAAATCTAACAGAGCCAAGTGTAATGTAATCCTGTTTTCTCAGTATTTGAATTATAACACAATAAAAATCAAAATAGTTTCTGCATTAAATATGTGTATGGAGAAATTGGATCTTTCCTCAATTCATTCCTACTGAGAGGAAAACACAAATCATAAGATTATTTTATAATTTTTTTGTAACCTCTATCTTACACTGTGTAGAATTTAATTGCGGACAACTCACTTTTTTCCACGGCCTACTTTTTTCTATGTGCTTGTTTCTTTTAAGATGGGAAACCGACATTAAAGAAGTTGTGCTTGCCAGGAACATACTCAGCTGAAGACTGGAGTCCACTGATACTCTGATACACTAATGCAAATACCTGCTTTTAATTTATTCCCTCAGTTTCCAAACTTGGGTTCCTCCGGTTGAACATAATATTCACGTGGTATCTTTCGCATTCAAAGATGTCGTGTCTATCTCCTTAAGGGCGCACATGATATGCCCACAGATTTGCATGAATCTACACACTGTATGTTACAACACTTCGAAAACATGTCAAATTAAATTAAATTAAACATGTTCTGCAATAGAACCATTCCTAAGTTTAAAAAGTAATACCCACCATCTCTGTCCTAATTAAACCCTTTCTCAGTATTTTGTTATCCCCATAAAGGCTTACATGGTTTAGAAGGCCTCTTAACTAACAGGGCAGCAACTAGGCAGGGAAGGTTTGGGATCCGGAGAGGCTGGCTGGACTCGCCTCGTGGTCTGACAAATGAACAATGAAGCACCCCCGAATGCATTCTTGGGGCCATCAGGTTGGCTCAGTGGTTGAGTGTCTGCCTTTGGCGCAGGTGGTGATCCCAGGGTCCTAGGATCAAATCCTGCATCGGCTCCCCGTGGGGAGCCTGCTTCTTCCTCTGCCTATGTCTCTGCCTCTCTGTGTCTCTCATGAATAAATAAAATCTTTTTTTTTAAAAAAGAATGCATTCTTGTCTCGTGTTTTATGCCTTGAAGAGCTCTAAGAATCAGTTTGGGGCATAATTAGCAATGTGTTTAGTGGCATTTATTAAATGAAACATTACCCACATATACTTAAAAGCATCACTAGACTTAAATTACCCTAAGACAGTCCTGATATCAAATTAATAAAGTACTTCTTAAAATACACATATGTCTTAACCCTCTTTTCTACTCAATTTTTATGATCTCACAAATTCACAGTCATTTGCCTGCTTACTTATGTCAAAGATTGACACTGTGTTTTCAAAGGAGAGATTACCTTTCATTTTCTTTTTTTCATTTTTTAATCTCTCTGACCCATGGACAGAGTCCTAGTTAGACAGAGAACTTCTGATTTTTGTGGTTAATTCTCTAACCCAACTGGTCATTTTGACTCTTTTCTTAAAGATTTTATTTCTTCATGAGAGACACACAGAGGCTGAGACATAGGCAGAGAGAAAAGCAGGTTCCCTGTAGGGAGCCCGGTGCAGGATTCGATGCCAGGACCAGGATCGCGCCCTGAGCTGAAGGCAGATGCTCATCTGCTGAGCCACCCAGGTGTCCTGACTCTTTTCTATGTCACTGAGAACTCATTGTATTTGGAAAGTTGTTTTAAGAGATGTACCACTGACCTTCCAGGCCTTCATTACCATGTAATACCCTAAATTCCATGACTCAAGGAGAAAATAATCTCTAGAATATAGGTAGGAAGAATCAGAAAAATTCACGAGGATAGGTAGTTGAGAATCAGCCCAAATCTCAAAGACAAGGATGTCATCTATAAATTAAAAATACACTGTTTGAATAATAGGTAATTGGTAATAGGTATTTGGTAATTTCCCTGACAATAGGGAAATAGTAGAGAAGTTGGTGGCCGTGATATCTTAACACTTACAGACCCCTTAATATATTATGTTTAGTAAATTAGCTTAGTCCTGGTACTTAACTCATATTTATGGATTAATGCTTTCTTCTAACATTTTTAATAGCCATCAATTACATGCTAAATAATGTTATATATTGCTTATACTCATACGTAGAAAACGTGGCAATATTATAAAATGTGCATTTGAATATAAATTTGAAAACTGTACTAAATTATATTAATTATAGTTAAAATCTAGAAATAATTTGTAAAATAATGCCTACACTATTCCTGAAATTTCTTTTACTTTTTATCTTTTAAGTTGCAATTTCTAAGTGATTTTAAAAATTATTTTTGCATTAAAAACAGGGACAACTGAACTCCACTGTCAGTATTTATTTTTACAAGTTGGTGGGAAACACACTTAAAAAAAAAAAACCACTTTTCAAGTCCGGAGCTTCAAAGGGTGAAAAAAAAGCTTTTTTACTTATTTCAAATATATTACGATTGTTACACTAGTCTTTAAAAGCCTTTAAAATCACCTCTTCAATGTTTCTTCCCCAAAAATCTCAGAGAATGAACAAAACAATGTAATCTACGTTTAAATTTGGGTTTCTTCTGTGCTTCAGATATTTATGTTTGAGCTTTCTCTTACTGACAAAGCCACTTAAAGGGTCAGTGTTACTTTGAGGTTTTATCTATGAGATTCGTGTCTTTGGGGCTCATTAAGAACATTTCCAAAGATTACAATGTCAATAGCACCTAATTACTGGACTGTGAGAAAGGTCTTCTTGAGTACATAAAATCTGTGGCAGTGCACAGTACACAATGGGTAGCTCAGATCCCAAATTTTATCACAGTTAAGTAGCAAACAAATTAATAATGTTACCTGGGTTCTCTTGGGATCATTACTACTGCGTAAAAACTGCTTTGAAATTTTGCAGATCGTATCATACCTCATTTTTTATTCCCTTATATTAACAAGGATATATTTATCTCTCTCTCTTTTTAAGCTATTTATCTCTTCTTCTACATTTCATTAGTGAATCTGTCGTTCCCTCTAGAATTTTTGGATTAAAACTTGCAAAATAACAAAAAGTCATTTTCAATCTGCTTAGAAAAGATGGATCACCTGATATAACATTGTTTTAAACTATACTTTATGTTTTATTTCACTGTTTTCAAAATACCTACTGTATAGGGATCCCTGGGTGGCGCAGCGGTTTAGCGCCTGCCTTTGGCCCAGGGCACGATCCTGGAGACCCAGGATCGAATCCCACATTGGGGTCCCGGTGCATGGAGCCTGCTTCTCCCTCTGCCTATGTCTCTGCCTCTCTCTCTCTCTCTCTGTGACTATCATAAATAAAAAAATACCTACTGTATATTTTGATACTAATGATCAATTTAATTCTTATGCTTATGTTGGTAGAAAAATAATTATTGAAGAACCAGAGGAGAGACTGGTTCTTTTAAATCATTAGGCCAGTCTACTGCTGAGGACATTAGGACCCTGGTGTGGTGGGCTAAGTGATAGGTTTGCAGACTTCATTTGGGGGACTTGGGGAAAGCATGATCAATAGCTCAGAGAAATAGGGGTTAGCTAGGCACATAACATAATCCTCATCACAAAGCTATGAGGTGGGGTCACCATTCCCATTTTCCACAGCAGAGGGACCTGAGATGATGTCAGTAAGTAAGTGGTTGGAGCTAGGATGAGAAGTGAAGTCTGTCAGCCTCCATGGCCTCTCTGCTATATCTCATATATTCCCATTGCATGTGGTGGAGAATGGGGCGATTGGTCATGCATTGACTTGAGACAAGTCAATATAATTAAATGGTGACAAGCCAGGGCCCTGAAGGCCACTCTGTCTGGGCTTGAATCCAGCGGCATCACCTATTTGTGGTATAACTCTGGTAGCCTAGTCAACTCTGTCTAGTAAACTCTCTATCTCTGTAGGTTGACTGGGGGAAGGCAAGAGTGCCAACCTCCTAGGGTTTTGTGAGGATTAAAGCTAAAACATGAAAGACATTTACAATAGTACCTAAGTCCACTAAATGTTAACTATACCTAAATTTTAGAAGAACCTTGTAGTGTGAAAGTATAACTGAGGAAACTCTTAGGTTCTTTGGTGTAACACTGAGGATCCTGTTGACAGGGAGGCTAAATATTCAGTAAGTATTTAAAATATTAATATTCTATTTACATAGTCTAAAAAAGGAACTCAATACAAGGGTGACTTTAAAGAGTTTGATTCAGGGTCCATCACCAGATAGGTTACAGTAATACCTCATGCTATAGAAAATAATTATTTGTCTATAAACCAGGTACATACTAACCATGTGGCTAAACACCTCTTTGATAATGTACTTGTGAATTAGTGCTTTAAAATAGTAATAATGAATCAAACTATTTCCTAGGGTCCCGAAGGGGGTACTCAAGCAACTGAAGGATCTGAAAAACTTGGAATGACCTGTTTTATGAAGACACTTTGGCCCTTTGGATGTCTAGTGTGAATATCATCCAGTAGCCATAATCTGTGTGCTAATGAAAGTCAGTTACTCCTCGACTTAGCAAATTGTAATTCAGCTTTCCTCCTGGCATTCATGTATTCATTTCTATTCATTACAAATAGAAAATTTATTTCTAGTAAATTTTGGATTAACTGGAACTTAACCAGAAAATTCTGTTCACTGGATTATTTCCCCACATTATCTTTAAGGAGAACAACATGACATATCAAAGTTGTATCAGAGATTTAGTAAAGAAATTTCAGAGTTTTGTCCCAAGGCATGTGGTGTGACCATTGTCATATACATCTCCTCTGCAATGCAGATTAATATTCAGAATAATAGATCTTTGTGGAGTACTGCAGGATTATGGATCATAAAAAAGCATTTACATTTGACTTTACCTAGTACGGCAAAGGAGCAGACTAATGAATCATAGGAGGATTTTCAGTAGATAAGGTAGAAATAACTCTATCTTTTGCATTTTCAGGGTGGAGGCAAAGAAATGACGTTTGTTTCAGCTGGGGCTGCCTTTTACTCCAGGTGGCCACCAAGGTTCATGTGTACCATTTCAAATGGACATTTGAAAAACAGTTTGGTTGCCTGTGGGCAATCAATTTTGGATGCAAAATCCTCAATTGAATCTTTTGGGGTATGGGATGCTGCTGTTAATGAAACTCTGTAATTAAAATGTCAGGCCAGCCACAGGTTCCAAATTCAACAATCTAGATTTTTATGAGAAATCATGAGAGTCTCTCTTCTCTTAATTCATTACGATGTTTTAGAAGTAACTTACCTGTGTAAGTAGAATTTCCAATAACTCAACAGATCTAGTCTTCTTTCTCTAACCTTATTTAATTGTTGATACCATTAAAAGGTAGCCACTCTGCAATCTGGCACTGTGTTATAGAGTCTGGGCATTACTATTTTCTAAATGGCAGCCCTATGATTGTTGGAAGATTTCTCTGTACCTGGGGCAGGCACCTTCAGAATAGATATTACCTATAATGTGAGCACTACAGAAAAAGCCTCTCTGTTGCATGGAAGCCCAGAAGAAAGGTTCCTCTCTGCTGAAGTAGAATAGTTTTCAAAAAGTAGAGTTTACAGGTGTCTGGCTGGCTCAGTTGGTTAAGTGTCTGCCTTTGGCTCAGGTCATGATCTTGGGGTCCTGGGATTGAGCCCTACATCAGGCTTCCTGCTCAGGGGGGAGTCTGCTTCTCCCTCTGCCTTTGCCCCTCCCCTCACTCATGCTCGCTCTCTCTCTTTCTTCTCTGTCTCAAATAGATAAATACAAACTTTTTCTAAAAAGTAGAATTTAAAATTAGGGCCCAGGATTTAAACTCTTTTTTTTTTTAAAAGATTTATTTATTTATTCATTAGAGACACAGAAAGGGAGGCAGACACATGGGCAGAGGGAGAAGCAGGCTTCCTGCGGAGAGCCAGATGTGGGACTCGATTCCTGGACCCACGATCACACCTTAAGCCGAAGGCAGGCGCTCAACTGCTGAGCCACCTAAGCATCCCAAGGATTTAAACTCTTATCACATACTTCTCACTTGCGTAAATATTTATTGTAAAATTCTACCTTTAAAAATTCCCAGATATGAAAAACAGAAATTACTGACTCTGGCTATCATCATTAATAAGAATTCAAACTAATAATATCAGGGCAGTCCTTGTGGCTTAGCGATTTAGCGCCGCCTTCAGCCCAGGGCGTGATCCTGGAGACCCGGGATCGAGTCCCACGTTGGGCTTCCTGGATGGGGCCTGCTTCTCCCTCTGCCTGTGTGTCTCTGCCTCTGTGTGTGTGTGTCTCCCATGAATAAGTAAATAAATAATCTTAAAAAAAAAAACCACACTAATAATATCATATATTTTGTTCATCTAACTTGTTTAATGGAGAAAAGGAAGCATGGCTATCTCCTGAAGATTTATAGAAGCTTATGGACAAAACATACTTTCATTTCCAAAAGAATCCAGTTTAAAGCCCTGTAAGGACCGATGGCAGATAAAATATGTGAGCAATAGTCAAATTTTTCTTCTAGTTATTAAAATGGACAAATGGGAATTCAACAGGAGTTTCAGGATTGTTGGCAGTTTGACTAATAAAATAGAAAAGGATCCCAATTGAGATAGTTTCTAGTTTTGAAATATGATTAAATTCATTTTCAATTAGCAGGCGCCAATATTCAGAAATGCATATTAGCATTCTTTTATTCAGCACACCTACATATTAGTTTTATAAACTGTCTGAAAAAAAGCCATGCATTCACCTAGAATTCCAAATGCCTCAGGATAACAAATATGAGGAGAGGTCAATCTAGACCAAGTACCCCTTCTGTGTGTAAGCCTTTTTCCCCAACAATAATGATTCTTACCTTTTGATAAAGAGGGGGAAAATGTCTGATCACTGACTGCATCCAGGTCCTTATCTATCTGCAGGTAAACCAAAAAGTTTCATTACTGAGGTTGAATAATAGCAACTAATTAAATGTTTAAGAAAGAAAAAATAGGGATCCCTGGGTGGTGCAGCGGTTTAGCGCCTGCCTTTGGCCCAGGGCGTGATCCTGGAGATCCGGAATCGAATCCCACATGGGGCTCCCGGTGCATGGAGCCTACTTCTCTCTCTGCCTGTGTCTCTGCCTCTCTCTCTCTCACTGTGTGCCTATCATAAGTAAATAAAAATTTTTAAAATAAAAAAAAAGAAAGAAAGAAAAAATAATCTACCTACCAAAGGTGTATGATCACTTCCAGAAGATGTAGAACCTGTCATCGAGTTCAATTTAGACTGCACGAATAAAG
Source organism: Canis lupus familiaris (assembly GCF_011100685.1). Classification (NCBI taxonomy): domain Eukaryota; kingdom Metazoa; phylum Chordata; class Mammalia; order Carnivora; family Canidae; genus Canis; species Canis lupus. The sequence goes on along the minus strand of NC_049223.1, from coordinate 7,849,790 downwards.
GCTTCAATTTCTGAAAGGCATAGAAGGTATGGATTTTGTTATCAAGAGGAAGTATTATCAAATCAAATGGATGTAGGATGTTCTTCAGTCCTTAATTAACCAAGACATGAAAACTAAGCTCTTAATTTATTTGCTTAAATAGGGCTGGGGAAATCATTTCCTTGAAATCCATGGAATAGATGGACCTCTTCCTCATTTGGGCTACTTTGATAGAAAATTCAGAAAATGTTTTCTTCAATGGCTGTTCTGACTCTACTTCCTTTTTTTTCTTTTCTTTTTTTAAAATTTGAGTACAATTGACATACAGTCTTACATTAATTTCAGATGTATAACTTAGAGATTTGACTAGTTTCCTCATTATGCTCTGCTTACCCCAAGTATAGTTATCTTCTGTCCCTTGACTCTCTTTCCTTTTGATGATCTCTACTCCAGTCTACGGCCATACCACCCTGAATGCGCCCGATCTCGTCTGATCTCGGAAGCTAAGCAGGGTCGGGCCTGGTTAGTACTTGGAAGGGAGATCTCTACTCCATTTGGGATTTACAACTTGTAACTGACCAGGTATCACAGGGTTGTATCCCTATCACCTCCTTGCTCCAGGAAGCTGTGGCAGGATTGATCCTAATTCCTGGGAACTGAATGGTGAAAAGCCAAAAGTATATCTTCCAGGAGGTCAGGAGCAGTAGCATGCAAGCAGAATTGTTCCCAGTATCATATATTGCAAAGTAAACTACAACAACAAACATGTGCAGGTGAAAAGGATGAAAGGTACACTAAGCATGTTAAATCAAAAAGAGCTCTCAGGTCCATGGATGAATAGTGGCGATTTATACCAAGTTTTCCCTATTCAGGGCTTCTCTCTTGAATTGTGTGATATATACATGCATGCACACGGGGCTGTTTGTGTGTATTTTTCTATTTTCCATAGCCACTCCCACTCTTTGTTACCACCCCAAAGAAACGATTTAAATATTTTATGTGTATCTTTTATTTGGATATGTTCTTGCAAAAATACATACTTTTGTGCATGCTTTTTAATTTATGCTAGGGGTGTTATGTGCTATCCTATTTTGTTGATTCTAAGGCAAAGCCTTCTGGTATTTAATATCCCTAAAATTGGGTGGCATCCTGTAATAGATGGAGTGTTACAGTATAATTGGCAGCACTTTTCTCTTTTAGAGACATAAAACCTTGAACCAATGTTAAGCACATCTTAGATTCAAAGTGAAGCACAGTATTCCTTGTGTGTTCCCACTTCTTTTGCTAAGCACTAAGTATTTTTTACTAAGTATTATGTTTTCAGGATCCATCCATTCTGCTATGTACACCTAAAAATCTAGTACCGTACAGTACATAGTACTACGTATACTGCAGGCATGTATCTGCCTCATTTTGTCTCTTTCCTCTTCAAAGGCAATCCAAGCTGTACTATCATATTACCAGTATCACTTCATAGCTTCCTAACCTGCTTCTTTCTCCCTAAGCCCTCTGTAGATGCTAGAATTGTACTTTTAAAATGTTAAGTGAGATCATCTTATTCCTCTGCTCAAAGCTCTGAAAGGGTCCCAATTTTACAGGGTTAAAAAAATCAAAGGCCTATGATTCCTTTGACCACATTTTTGGTATTTTCTCTCCTTTTTTTTTTAAAGATTTTTATTTATTTATGAGAGACACAGAGAGAGAGAGAGAAGCAGAGGCACAGGCAGAGGGAGAAGCAGGTTCCATGCAGGGAGCCTGATGCGGGACTCCGGGATCACGCCCTGGGCGGAAGGCAGGCGCTAAACCGCTGAGCCACCCAGGGATCTCTCCTCTGGTATTTTCTCTCTTTGCTTTCTCTCCTTCACTTTGCTCCAGGCACATTGGATATTTTGCTTTCCAAGCATGTAAGGCACATTTCCATATTAGAGTCTTCCAATGGCCTTTTCCTTGCCTAGAAAATTCTTCTCCCAGATAGCCATATGGGTCCTTCCCTCAGTACCTTCAACTCTTTCATGAAAATGGTAAAAGAAGCCAGTGTTAAATGTATGACTTCTAGGAATTTAAGTTTTTAATGTCCTTCGTCATTTCATATGTTCAAGTAGTGAGTGTAGGAGGAAGTGTAACCTCCATGGCAGGACTGAAAATGGTAAAATCATGGTAAAATTTGGATCAGAAATAGGTGCTGTGCATATACAATCTGCCTTCCAATTGTAAGTATGAAAGACATATTTAAGCAATACACAAGAGAATGCAGTTGATAATATTAGGTTTCAATATGTCTCATCCTGTCAAGGATGAGAAAAGAATAAATAAAACAGGGACTATGAAAAAAAACTATAGAATCATTTAAATAGTATCCTGGAATCAGAAGAAGTACATAGTTTTAAATAGGTGTATTATGAGATCTAGAGGAAAACTTCATGGAGATTTTGAGCCCCAAAGAAGAGTACAAGAATAAATGGCCTCTAGGAAATATAGGCAGAAGTCTCTGGAAAAGAATAAGGTAAGATAAAATGGAAAGGAATTATGGATATGTTATGGAAAGATGACTGGTGATTAAAACACAAGGGGAATGTTTAAATCCAAATAAGACTTCCTCTTCTAATACTCTTAAATGTAGACAAAAGCTGATGAAAAAAAATCAAGAATATGCATGTCTAAGACTAAGGGAAGATGGAAACCTAAGTCTTCCATCCTAAGTCCTTCCATCCTGGAGCTACCATTCACTTTGAAGGTATTCATCAAACTTAATGAATGAATGCAAGAGTTGTCAAAGGGTCCTATGACTCTGGAGCCCAAGACCCACCTAACGTGTAGTAACAAATGTCTACCCCGCTATACATTTGGGACAACAAGACTATAACCACAGGTAAGGGTTAATTGCAACTTCAAGTAAGGCTCTCCCAAGCAGTTTGCAAGGAAAATGTCCAAGGTTGGGCCCTTAGTTAAAGAAGAAAAAATCTCTCCTGAGAATTCCTAATCAATAACTAGTCCATGTTGTCTATAAGCTGAATTCACCTGTGGTCTAAAACACCATAAGCTAAAAGCATTTAGTTTAATATACTTCTATAGTGATGGTGCTCATGGCAATGGACAGAAGCACATTAAAATCTTTTATGTAAGAATTCCTCTTCAGTTCAGGCTTCAATTTTTTTTGTAAAGGAAAAGTGAACAGCTCATCATCAAAATCATCAAAAATCTTTACATACATCATGAGTGGCTGCAGTAGAAACAAAAGATAGTGGAATTAGACCCTCTAATCCTCAGATACAGGAATTTTCAGTCATAGTATATAAAATGGGTGTGTATAATATATTTTAAGAAATGAAAAACAAAGCTTGATGATGAATAAATAGTAAACATATTTGAAAAAAGAACCAAACAAAATTTATTTGTGCATTGCTTAAAAATAATAAATATAAAAAGTGAAATTAAAATTTGGGTGACAATTTTATTTTTATTTATTTTTTAAAAAGATTTTATTTATTTATTCATAGGGATGCAGAGAGAGTGAGAGAGGCAGAGACACAGGCAGAGGGAGAAGTAGGCTCCATGCCTGGAGCCCGACGCGGGACTCGATCCAGGGTCTCCAGGATCAGGCCCTGGGCTGCTAGCGGCGCTAAACCGCTGCACCACCGGGCCTGCCCTGGGTGACAATTTTAACAAAAAAAGACATATTTGAAAAATACTTAATAAAGTTAAAGATAGAATGGAATATACTATTTAGAATGCAGCTCAGAGACAAAGTTGGGCCAAATATAAAAGAAAAATATGGACTATAGAGGACAGAAGGACAAAGTATAGTTTCAAAAGAAATAGTAGGGCTAAGGCAAAATATCAATAGTGACTGAAAACTTTTCAGAACTAACAAATGAAACCAATCTTCACTTTCAAGAAGTACAATGAATTTCAAGCAGAATAAACAAAAGAAATCTACAACTAGACACATCATGGTAAAATTGCAGAACATTAAAGAAAAAGAGTTTTAAAAGTGGTTAGAGACAAAAAGGCAATTAACATTAAGGAAACCACAGTAAAAAAAGAGAAAAATTCCCTACTAACAACGGAAACTAAGAGAGAATGGAATGATACACTCCATGTGCAAAGAGAAAGTACCATCAACCCAAAACTTTATACTTAGCAAAAATATCTTTCAACAACAGCAGAAATAGACATTTTTTTTCATGAAATAAAAACTGAAGAGTGTTACCCACCAGCAAATCCCCACAAAGGAAATTCTAATGAATGCACTTCACACATAAGGAAAGAGGTCGGGAGATGAAAGGTCTGGGATGCAAGAAGGAGTTGTGAATAAAGAAAGTGGTAAATATATAAGTAAACTCAAACATTAACCAAGTAAACCTATAATAATAATATGCTGTGGGGATAAAGGAAACCAGATAGAACTAAAATATATGACATCACAGCCTAATAGACTGACAGTGGATGGTGATTTCAATTTAATTGCTTAAAGAAATCTTACTGTTCAGGAGGATGATAAAGGTATAAAACCTTGGGTTTTCCTGATAAAGTTTATAACTTTCTAAAGGACATATGAGAACAAATTAGCCAATTCACAAGAATGCAAGAAAGAGAAAAACATAGAAAAGAAGGACAAATACAAAATACAAAATAAGATAGAAATAAGCGCAAATGAATTAATGACCACAATACATTTAAATAGAAAAAAATGCTCCAGTTAAAAGACAGAAATTTGTCAATCTGGATTAAGAACAAATTCTAACACTAGCTATGTACTGCTTAAAAGAGTCACAACTAAAGCATAAGCATATAAAGGATTGAAAGTGATAGAACAGAAAAAAAACACATGAAAATAAGAACCTACAAAAAGGTAGGCAGCTATAGTAATGTAAAGCCAAACAGACTTCAAGGCAAAAAGCATTTGTAGAGATAAAGAGGGTCATAAAATAACAGTAAAATGTTCAATTTATCAGAGGGGACATAATAATTCTAAAGTAGTAAGCATCTAATAACACATCTTCAAATTATATAAAGCAACATTGATACAAATTACATGAAGAAATATGCAACTCACCCATTAGAATAGAGTAGCATAAAAATATTAGGTACCTAATATTAAATTAAACAACAATTTTATTAAACTGTGGAGAAAATTATAAAACTCTACTGAAATCAAATCTAGACAAAAGAAATAGCATGCTTATGGATTAGAAGACTCAGTACTGTAAAGATGTCAACTGTAGCCAAATTGATGTGATTTAATGAACTTCTAATCAAAATCCCAATTTAATTTTTTTGTTTCTTATGTTTCTGCTTTTTTCTGTGAATATTAACAATTTGATTCTAAACTTTATATGGAAATGCAAAGATCAACACCAAGGTAAGGGTATTTGCCTTATCATAAAAAGACATAATAAAGGTAGATATATTAAATTTGTGTCATATTAGTACAAGAATAGACAAATGGAACAGTAGAACAGATTAGAGAGACGGAAACAAGCTGTTACATATATGAACCCTTAATATAATATACATAACAGGTAGAATTAGGTATCCAGGGAAAAGATGGACTTTTTAATAAATGATGCTAGTTCAGTTGATTTTCCGTATTAAAAGAAGATGAAATCAGACTCTACCTTCCTATACACTATCAATTCTAGAGGGATTAAGCCTCTAAACATGAAAGGCAAAGGAAAATATTTAAAAATCATAAAGAATATATTTGTGACAAAAGGTTAGGTAAGGTATTCTTAAACAAGGTAGAAACAATGTGAAGGCAAAAAGGAAAGTATTAGTAATTAAATTAACATCAAGATTAAGAGCATTTATTTATGAAAAGATAACAAAATACCATCCAAAACTGAAAGAAGACATTTTGCAATGCATATAATTGACAAAGGGTTAGTTTCCAAATTGTATAAAGAATTCCTTAATTTTTTCATTCATAATAAACTTGTTTAAAGTTTTTATTTTAAATTTTATTAAAATTTAATTAAATTTTGGGATCCCTGGGTGGCGCAGCGATTTGGCGCCTGCCTTTGGCCCAGGGCGCGATCCTGGAGACCCGGGATCGAATCCCACGTCAGGCTCCCGGTGCATGGAGCCTCCTTCTCCCTCTGCCTATGTCTCTGCCTCACTCTCTCTCTCTCTATGACTCATAAATAAATAAAAAAATTAAAAAAAATTTAATTAAATTTAAATTTTAAAATTATATTTTACATTTAGTTACAATACAGTGTAACATAATATTTTTAAAATTCAATTTATTTAAACTTAAAAAAATCAAAACAGTTCATTCATTTCTCCCACCCTCCACCCCCTGGCTCTTGCAACCACAAGTCTGTCCTCTGTATCTCTAAGCTTGGTATTCGTTTGTCTATATTCTCTACATATAAGAGAGATCACATGATATTTGTCTTTCTCTGTCTGACTTATTTCACTTAGCATGATGCCCTTAAGGCACCTTAAGGACTTAAGGTCCATCCACGTTATTGCAAATGGTAATTTTCATTCTCTTTCAGGGCAGAACAATACTTCTATCTATCTATCTATCTATCTATCTATCTATCTATCTATCTATCATCCCAAGTAGTCCCACTTATTTATTTTTGTTTTTGTTGCTTTTGCTTTTGGGGTCAGATCCAAAAAGTCATGGCCAAGAACTATGTCAAAGAGCTTAACACATATCTTTTCTTCTAGGAATTTTATGGTTTCAGGTCTTATGTTCAAGTGTTTAATGTATTTCAAGTTAATTTTTGTGTATGGTGTAGGATAGTGGTCCAGTTTCATCCTTTGGCATGTGGCTATTCAATTTGCCAATACCATTTATTGAAGAGACTGTCCATTCCCCATTGTATATATATATACTCCTCTGTCATAAATTAATTTACCACCTATGCATGGGTTTATTTCTGGGCTCTCTATCCTGTTTTATTGATTTATGGGTCTGTTTTTATGCCAATACCATACTGTTTTAATTACTATGGTCTTGTACGGTAGTTTGAAATCAAGGAGCATAATGCTTTCTACTTTTCTTCTTTTTCTTTGGCTATGTGGGGTCTTTTGTAGTGACATACAAATAAGAGGATTGCTTGTTCTATTTATGTGAAAAATACCATTGGAATTTTGTTAGCAATAGCATTGAATCTGTATATTTCTTTTGGAAGTATGGACATTTTTATGATATTTATTCTTCCAGTCTGTGAATATGGAATATCTTTCCATTTATTTATATCTCCATCAATTTATTTCACTGATATCTTGCAGTTTGCAATATGCAGGTCTTCCATATCCTTGGTCAGATTTAGTCCTAAATATTTTATTCTTTTTGATGCAATTGTAAATAGGATTGTTTTCTTAATTTCTCTTTCTGATCATTACAATAAGGTAGCATAACAGATTTTTGTGTACTGATTTTGTATCCTGCAATTTTTATTAGTTTTAACAGTTTTTTTAATGGAGTTTTTAGGGTTTTCCATATACAATATCAAGCCATCTGCAACTAGAGTTTTACTTTTTCCTTTACAATTTGTTTGTCCTTTATTTCTTTTTCTTGCCTATTGCCCTGGCTAGGACTTCCAATACTATGTCGAATAAAATGGGAAGAGTGGACATACTGGTCTTGTTCCTAATCTTAGTGAAAAAGCTTTCAGCTTTTTCATCATTGAATATGTTAGCTGTAGGCTTATCATATATGCCTTTTATTATTTTGAGGTACATTCCCTCTATACCTGCTTTGTTGAGAGTTTTTATCAAAAATCATTACTGATTCTCAAAAAGGAATGCTTTTTTCTGCATCTATTGAGATGGTCTTATGAGGTTTATCCTTGTGATGTATCACATTGATTGATTTGAGGATGTTATGCCATCCTGGCATTCCTGGCATAAATCCCACTGATCATGGTGAATGATCCTGTTAATTACTGAATTTAGTTTGCTAATATTTTGCTGAGAATTTTTGCATCTATTCCAGGTTTAATGAAAATAGCTTATAAATATCCACTGGAGGAAAATAAGCCAAAGTAATGAGCAAAAAGCAAATTCTAAACTGGCTTCAGTCAGGGCAAGGCATAGCAGCAAAGATAATGTTCCTTTCACAAAAAAAAGAAAGACACTATAAGACATGGTTCAGTTTATAAGAAATAAATCAAAATAAAGAACTAAAGAAGTGTAGAAATCATGATTTGTTAAAAATATTTATTTATTTGAGAGAGAGAGAGTGCAGAATATGAGATACAGTCAAGGCCGCAGAAAACATAATCTGCCACAGGAAAAAAAAGAGCTAAATTGATCTTCATTAAAATTAAAAATTTCTAAATTTTTTTTAAATTTCTGACCTTTGAAAGGCACTGTTCTGAAAATGGAAGGACAAACTACAGAGTGAGAATAAATATTTGCAACATGTATATGACAAAAGACTTGTATCCAGAATATATAACAAAATGCTATAATGCAATAAGAATTAAAAACAAACAAAAATGGGAGTAAGGGGTAATGGGGAGTTAATGTTTAATGGATATGAAGTTTCATTTTATTTATTTATTTTAAAAGATTTATTTGTTTATTTTAGACGGGGGAGGGGCAGTGGAAGAGGGAAAGAGAGAGTCTCAAGCAGACTCCCCACTGAGTGCAGAGACCGCCATGAGGCTCCATCTCACAATGCTGAGATCAGGACCTGAGCTGAAATCAAGAGTTGGACGATTAACCGACTGAGCCTCCCAGGCACCCCAGAGTTTCATCTTTGTGAAATAAAATGGGTTCTGGAGATTGGTTTCATAACAATGTGAATGTACTTAACATTATTAACCTGCACACTTAAAAATGGTTCAGATGATAAATTTTAAGTCATGTGCCACAATTATTTTAAAAGATCTGAATAGTCCCTTTAAGAAAAAAGATCTAAAATTAGCCAATAAGCTCATCAAAAAATATCAACATCATTAATTATTAGGGAATGCAAGTTAAAACTTCAGTGAGACATGATTTTAGGATGGCTCAACTTTAGAAACTGACAGGATCAAGTTGGGGAAGATATGGAGCACAGGAATTCTCAAATATTGCTGGTGGTATACTCTGGAATATAAACTCAAAAATACATATCCCCACGTCCCAGCTACTCCAGTCCTACCTGAAAGTTACAAAAATATATTTCCAGAAATTACTAGCATAAGAATGTTTGTAGCACCTTCTCCTCCCCTCCCTGAAACAGCCTCTAACTAGAAACAGCCCAGGAGTCCATCAAGAGAAGAACAGATAAACAAATTATTGCTTCTTCATACAATAGAATGTTGCTCAGCAATACAAAGAAACAATTGCTAGGGATACACACAATAACCTGGATCAATTTTAAAAGCACTATGCTGAGTAAAACAAGACAGACATAAAAGAATACTTACTCTGTGATTCCATCTATACATGTCTTAAGAACAGGCAAAACTAATTTGCAGTGATAGAAATCAGTAGTTTTTGTCTGGCGAACAGATGTGACTAGTGTATTGTCTGGAAAGGGACACCAGGGAGCTTTTAGGGAGGATGGCAATGTCCTATCCTTTCATTTAGGTGATTGCTACACAGGGCAAACACTTCAAACGATACACTTAATATTTGTGAGCTTGCCCGTATGTATATATCGATAGGAAATACTAAACATTTTCTTTCATAGCATTTATTCAATTATGTAATTTAAAGTTTGATATTTCCTTATTAATACCTATGTTCTCTACTTGGAAAGTCAGGTGCTATTCTAATCTCTGTGAGTTAAACAGTTTACAAGAGAGACTAGTCTGTGCTCTCATGACATTTATAGTCTATAAAGGAAGGAGCTCTATTTGTCATGTGCACTATCTCATTCCCGGCACGGAGCATGGTGCTTGGTACATGTTGACACTAAATAAATATTTGTGAAGTGGATGAGTGGCTATACTGTGTAGGGAACCAAGGAAAAATGTTAGTTACCCAAAACTCATTCACTCATCACTCTCTCTTTCCCTCCTCTTTCTCCCAGCCCCTGTCTATTTTTCTTCAATATTTGCTATCCACTCTGATGAGTGTCTTGAGTGCCTGTATGCTGTATGGACATACAGATAAGGATCATGAGCCTGGAATCCCAGAAAAGTAATGGCACATGGACATATTCTAGGCTGGATGGAGCACTAGCCCTCCTCCACAAGAAGGTAGATTGAGGGCAGGACAGAGATTTTTCTCAAGAAAAGGACTGGATCTGTTAATGGGCCTGGACCAGTGTAACTTTGAGATTTTAGAATTCCGTTTCATAAAACCTCACCAATTCACATTTGGACCAGACCATTATGTCAGGTAATCCTAAAATAAAGCCCGATTTTTGAGTTAGCACATCATTCTCATGGGCCCACCAATATTTTATTTGTCCAGCTGATTAAATATCTGAAATGAGGATTACTCCAATTGAAACTGTAACCTTCAGTTGAAAGAGGAAAAACCAAAAGGAGGAAAAAAAAAAAAAGAGAGACTATATATTCTTATCTATGTAGACCAGTCTGGGGACATTTCAGAGGAGTCAATTATTAAAAGCTCAAAAAGTTTCAGATTACCAGGTAAATTTAGTAAAAAATCAGAAATAATTTAATGCTATCTTGCCAACATTCTTAGTTCTTTCACGTCCTGCAGCAACTTAAATTTAGAAAATAAAATCTTAAAGTAAAAAAGGTTGAAAAAAATTTTAAGAGTGATTTTAGATTGGACACCTCCTAAAGCAAGAGTCTGTATTTTGTGTTTCTCATGCTCTTTCCCACAAACCTGATTTGCCCCAGAATACTTAGCATCATGACAGGTGCTCAATAGCATTTACAACACACTAATTTTCTTACTATTTGAAATTTACTGGATACATTTCTACACTGGACATCATTTAGTTTTACAATCATAGCTCCCAAATAAAAAATTAATTAAATAGGTTAAGAAATAGTCTATTTTAAAATTGGGCTTCATCTACAAGAGACTTCTAGTATGAAAAATAAATGACTTGGTACTAGGAAAAGATTCTTTTACCTCCTTTTTCCCTTTTGGAAGTGACTGGATACTTGGACCTTGAGCTTTGGATATTTCCTTACATTACATCCACACCCAGAAGTAGTCAGACTGACAAATGCTTTCCAGCTAGGTTCACCCCTTCTATGAATTTTTTGCTTGTCTCTATTATAGTTCAACCATATTGCATTGAAAGAATTTGTTTACATATTTATATCTCATATCAGACTGAGCTCTTTGGGTTCAGGCACTCGGTCTTACATCCTTAGTATCTAGCAGAATGACTGTTGTGTACTATCTCCAGAGTCTGTAAGGATAGGGGTTCAATGAATGTGAAATAAGAACAGAAAGAAATGTACAAATATCATCAAAGAGACAGTGTCTAAACATTATATGTACTTACAATATAATTGAAGGATGTATCAGCAAGTACTGCAAACTGACGAAATAATGTGTGCCTAGTAAACATCTCATTTTTAAGGACATGAAAGCTGAAATAAAAGAAACAGTGAAATTCAAATGTATAGAAATCATAGGATAAAGCAGATTAATATTACATTCCTGTGGTTACCACAATTTTCATTGTGAAAGGAATACAAGTAAAAAATTTTAAATAGTAGTATGAATTTGTTACTTCTTTCATTCTTAGTTATTTTTTAAAGGTTTTGTTTTAAGCAATTTCCACATCTAACATGGGGCTTGAACTTACAACGCTGAGATCAAGAGTCACATGATCTAGACTGAGCCAGCCAGGCGCCCTTACTTTTTCATTTTTATTTTTTTTTAAGATTTTATTTCTTTATTCATGAGAGAGAGAGAGAGAGAGAGAGAGAGGCAGGCAATGGCACAGGCAGAGGGAGAAGCAGGTTCCCCACTGAGCAGGGAGCCAGACATCTGGCTTGATCCCAGGACCCTGAGACCATGACCTGACCCAAAGTCAGATGCTTAATGGACTGAGGCACTCAGGTGCTCCTCAAACTGTAGTTTTAAAAATATTTCCCCCTAAAATAAACCTGGGCATCTTTCAGAAATGGCTGCTTCTAGATCTAAGGCAATAAATGTCCATAATAAAAGTTGAGCCTGGGACACTTTATTATTAAGGAAACCATCAAGGATCATGACAAAAGAACACACTAGTCAACCCTGAGAGGGCTCCCATTGACTTAAGATTTGAGAAATTGAGCATCAAAAATAATGATTATAATGTAATGAAACACAACATATATGTTAAAAATTGGGGAAATTCTCCACCTATCCAGATTGCAAATGATGCAAAGTAGGAGATTCATTCTCTGAAAAGCATGTTCTGGAGACAAAGCTGAAATTATGCTGGACAACCTTTGACTAGCCATGAGGAAGGAACAAAATAAGTCACAGTATTCAGTCACACGGAGGGGTCTTAGAAGAGACTGGGTGTGTCTCATGGATGGAAACTGCAGCAAGGTACCACTGCCTAGGGTGACTAGACAAAAAGACAGACAATCACAAATGTTGGATAGTATATAGAGAAATGGGAATCCTCATCCATTGTCTGTATAATTGTAAAATGGTGCAGCCACTTTGGAAAGCAGTTTTACAGTTCTTCAAAATGTTAAACATAGAATTATATATGACCTAGTAATTTCTTCCTTCCATAGGTGTATGCCTAGGAGAATTGAAAACACATATTCACACCAAAACTTGTACATGACTGTTAATAGCAGCAGTATATATAGTAGCCCCAAAGTGGAAATGAGTAAAATGTTGAAACTCTGAAGAATGGGTAAACAAAATGTAGCCTATCCATGCAGTGGAATCTTATTTGGCAACTAATAGTAATGAAATACTGATACATTTCTACAACACAGATAAACTTGAAAACATTATGCCAAGTGAAAGAAGCCAGTCACAAAAGGTCACATATGATATGATTCCATGTATATGAAATGTCCAGAACAGGCAAACACATAGGGATAGGAAGTAGATCAGTGGTTGCCAGGGATTGGGGGAAGAGGGGGATACAGAGCAACTGCTAATGGATATGTAGTTCTTTTTTGGGTGGATGAAAATGCCCTGATTTAGAGAGTAGTAATTGTTGTTCAACTCTGTGAATACATTAAAAACCGCCCTTTAAAAGAGTGGTATGTAAACTATATGTCAATAAAGTTGTTTACAATAACTATTCTGTGTGTGAAAAAAATGGAAGCTTATGAAAAAGAAGGCAGAAAAAAGCAGAGCAATGATGATTTTAATATGACTATGATGAAGAAAATAAAGCAAAAGATGGGTAAAATAGATTTTAAAAAGATGGCAAATTTCAGCAGAGAACTGGAGTCTATTTAAAAAAATGAGTGGTCATCTTAGAACTGAAACAATCATATATGATTTTAAGAACTCAGTACATGGGCTGAATAGTGGAATGGATACAGCAGGCCACAGGATTATTAATCTCAAAGGTAGATCAATAAATATAGAAATAAAGTAAAGCTTAGAGAGAAAAACAGGAAAAGCCAGACAGGAGTGTAAAAAACATGTAGGTTGTAGTCAAAAGGAAAAAACTTACATATAATTAAAATCCTAGAAGAGGAGAGGCTGATAGCTGATATGTCTTGACATCTACATTGGAGGCTAGTACTCGATGCATTGGCATCATGAACACGTGTAGGGGAATAACTACTAGCACAGAATTTTATACTCAGAGAAAATATTCTTCAATAATGGGGACACCTGGGTTGCTCAGCAGTTAAAGCGTCTGCCTTTGGCTCAGGGTGTGATCCTGGAGTCCTGGGATTGAGTCCCATATTGGGCTCCCTACGTGGAGCCTGCTTCTCCCTCTGCCTGTGTCTCTCTCTGTCTCTTTCTCTATGTCTCTCATGAATAAATAGATAAAATCTTAAAAAAATAATGAAGGTAAAATAAAGACACTTTCCTATCAAGAAAAGCTGATAGAATTATTTGTAGGCAAACCTGTATTGAAAGAAAAACTAAAGAGAGCTGTTCAGACAGGAGGAAGATGATCCCAAGTGGAAAGATTGAAAACAAGAAGAAATAAAGAGCTCCCAGAGTAAAAATGTAGGGTTAAAGTAAGTGAATACTGACTACACCAAACAATAATTGTAATGTTCGATGGTGTTAAAAATTTATACAGAATCAAAATGAAAATGCAGGTGGGGGCTAAATGGAGTTAAAATATTCTAAGGTTCTAGAATTCCTTCATTTTTCTTTTTCATTGAAGTATAATTGACATACACTATCCTATTGGTTTCAGGTGTACAACATAATGATTCTAAGGTTCTAGAATTCTTGGGCAAGTATTAAATAGAAACTTGTAGAAGACTGGTAAGCAAAGGATGGGGGTTAAAATTTCAAAAAGAGGGATCCCTGGGTGGCGCAGCGGGTTAGCGCCTGCCTTTGGCCCAGGGCGTGATCCTGGAGACCCGGGATCGAATCCCACATCGGGCTCCCGGTGCATGGAGCCTGCTTCTCCCTCTGCCTGTGTCTCTGCCTCTCTCTCTCTCTCTCTCTCTCTCTCTCTCTCTGTGACTATCATAAATAAATTAAAAAAAAATAAAAAATAAAAAAAATAAAATTTCAAAAAGAGAAAAGAATGAATAACAAGTCAATAGAAGGAAATATGGATTAAAAATATGTTGATTAGTCCAAAAGAAGGTGAAAAGGAGAGAAGAAGAAACAGGTTGGCCAAATAGCAAAAAATGTGTTAATTGGTAGATACAAACCAAGAATACCAGTAATTGCACTAAAAGTAAATGAAGTAGGCCAATTAAATAAATAAGACTGGGAGAACAGATTAAATATAAAAATAGGTTGAAAGAAAAAAGCTGGAAAAACCGCACCATGCAATCTTAATCAAAGAAGAATGATACAGTTATATTAATATTAGATGAAGTAGACATTAAGCCAGGAAGGACTTTTACAGAGGGGAATGACTCATTGTGATACATAAAAATGATAACTTCATAGGAAGATAACAGGATCTAAATTTGTAAGTTTCCAGTAATGTAGCCATAAAATACTTAAAGGAAAAATTGACAGAAGTAAAAGAGAAATAGATAAATCTATAAGCATAACTGAAGATTTAATACCACTATCTTAATATTTGCAACTGTAGCAAAAATGTAAGTACATAAGAGATATAAAAAAAACACAATGGATAAATTGGACCTGATTGAAATATATAAAAAGTTGCATCCATTGATATAATTCCTCTTCTTTAGAAGGGTACATGGATCATTTTTCAAAATCAACAATATGCTGAACATAAAACAAGTATCAAAAATCTTAACAGATTGAAATAATTCAGAGTAGGTTCTTTGAGCACAGTAGAATTAATCTAGAAACACAACTAGACAATCCTTAACATTTGTTTATTTAGAAGTGAAATAAAACATCACTTCTAAATAACCCATAGATAAAAGATGAAATAAAATAGAATTTAGAAAACATTTTATACTGAATGATAGTATGTAGCACGTCACATTTTGTGGGATTCAACTCCAGCAATGCTTGGAGAACAATACATAGTCTAAAATGTATATAGTAGAAGAAAAAGTCTGAAAACCAATGATCTCAGCTTTCTTTTTAGGAAGAATAGCAAATCATACACAAAGAAAGTAGAAGGAAGAAAATAATAAAGATAAGAACAGAAACTAATGAAAACAAATATATGAGAGAAATTCAACAAAGGAAAAATGATTTCTTTGGAATAAATAATAATACTGACCAACTTCTAACAAGACTGATCAATAAAACAGAAGAGAACACAAATTTTCAAAGTGAAAAAGGGACCATCATTAGATCTTACAGATAATTTAAGTATATAATATGAGGATATTATGAACAACTTTAAGTCAATCAATTTGACAATTTAGTGAAAAGGTAAAATCCCTTTTTATTTTTTTAGATTTATTTATTTATTTTAGAAAGAGAAAGAGAGAGAGCACACGTGCACATGTGTGAGTAGGAGGAGGGGCAGGAGAGAATCTTCAAGCAGACTTCTTGCTGAGCAGGGAGCCAACACAGGGCTCGATCTTATGAGCTATGAGATCATGAAATGAGCTGAAACCAAGACTTGGATGCTTAACTGACTGAGACACCCAGATACCCCAGTAAGATTCCTTTAAAAGGACAACATGAAATATGAAATCTACTAGAAGTAGAAAATCAAAATAACTCAATGTCTATTTAATAAATTGCACGTTATTTAAAAACCTTCCTCCGCCAATGGCCAGTACACATGCGAAAATATGTTTATCATCACTCACAATCAAGGAAATGTAAATCCAAACTACAATGAGATATCACCTCACACCTGTCAGAATGGTTAAAATCAACAACACAAGAAACAACAGTTCTGGTGAGGATGGAGAAAGAGGAACATTTGTGCATTGTTGGTGAGAATGCAAACTGGTGTAGTCACTGTGGAAAACAGTTGGAGGTTCCTCAAAAAGTTAAAAGAAGAACTACCTCAGGATCCAATAATCATACTACTGGATATTTACCCAAAGAATACAAAAGCATTCAGTTGAAAGAATACATGCATCCCTATGTTTATAGCAACATTATTTACCATAGCCAAGACATGGAAACAGACTAAGCATCCATTGATTGATGAATGGATAAAAAAGATGTGGTATAAACACACACTGGAATATTATTTGGCCATGAAAAATGAAATCTTGCCATTTGCAATGACATGGATGGAGCTAGAGTATATCATGCTAAGTGAAATAAGTCAGAGAATAAGTCAGTCAAATACCTATGATCTCATTCATATGTGTATTTTAAGAAACAAAACAGACAAGCCAAGGGAAAAAAGAGAAAGACAAACCAAGAAACAGACTTTTTTAAAAGAGATTTTTATTTATTCATGAGAGACACACAGAGAGAGGCAGAGACATAGAGGGAGAAGCAGACTCCTCACAGGGAGCCTGATGTGGGACTTGACCCCAGGGTCATGCCCTGAGCCAAAGGCAGATGCTCAACCACTGAGCCAACCAGGCATCGCCCGAGAAACAGATTCTTAACTAGAGAGAACAAACAGATGATTCCCAGAGGGGAGGAGGATGGGGGGGGGGGGATGATGGGTTAAACAGGTGATGGGGATTAAAGAGGGCGGTTGTGATAAGCACCAGATGATGTATGGAAGTGATGAATCACTAGGTTGTACAACTGAGATTAACACCAGCACTAACACTGTATGTTAACTAGCTGAGATCAAGAACTTAAAAAATTTAAAACCTTCCCCAAGAGAATGATAAACATTAACTTTAGGATAGATTACATTGGAGGAAGAAGGGGCACAAGGCCCTGGATGGGCACACAATGGCTGCTAATCCTTTATCTTGTGGTGAGAACACATGTGTTCACCATACTGTTATCTTTATACTATACTGATGTATCTTAAGTATTCTTCTGTAATATATTAAATGTTGAACCAAAAAAGAATTAAGAGTAACATGTTTTTTTAGGGTCAGAAAGACCTATGTCATTCCTGAGATCTGCCACTCGTTAGCTATGTGAATTCTGACAAATTATTTAACTTCTTTGAACTTCAGTTTCCTCATAAGTGGGGTTAGCAATTTTGTTTTGAGAGAGAGAGAGAGAGAGAGAGAGAGCAAGCAGGGTGGGGGAGAGGCAGAGGGCAAGGGAGAGAGAGGATCCTCAAGCATACTGCATGCTCGGGGTTCCATCTCACAACCCCAAGGAGCATGACCTGAGCTGGAATCAAGAGTTGGATGCTTAAGCGACTGAGCCACCCAGGCACCCAGGAGTTACTCTTTTTAACTATCACCTACAGTCCCAATAAGGATTTGACATATGCAAAGTGATTAGCATTGTCTCTGACACTATGTAGTAAACTAAAACATTAATTGTATACATTCAACACACACATAACACATTAACACACAATGTTAGTTGTTAAACTGCCATTTTGAATGTAGTGAATGGCATGCCCACTGTGTCGTTTGCCCCCATGGGCAGATTTCTATGAGAGGTGATATGAATCTCTCCAGCCCTGAAGGGAAACTGGTGACTTTTTTAGCTGAAGAGATAAATTGTACAACTGATTCCTTGTTCCTTTAGATGCTGCATGTTATCGCCCTTGTCAATACAAAGCATCAACCAGAGTTACAATAGTGGTAACCGATTCCTGACTTTTCCTCTGCCCCCAATTCAACTAGAACATGTTGGATACATATTTGTTAAATGAATGAAGAAATGAGCAGATAAATGAATTCAGTACTGTACACTGAATATGCAGGCAAAAGGCTCTGGTGATTCTGGCCTGGCTTCTTATGTGTTTGTCTTGTCTTGAAAATATTCTCATGAAGTTCTTCTCTTCCCTTCAGTCCCCGCAAAGGCAGACACCACGTCCTCCCCCACCAACAAAATATTCCACTTTGACCCACTCTGGATTGGTGTGGAAATGGACCCAGAGGGGCTGAGAAGTGGAAAGTATAGAGTACTCTTTCTTTCTGACCATATTCCTGCTGTACATCTAGATGCTAGTCCTGCATAAGAGGAAGGGGCTTCACATCTTGTGTTTTTAAAAAAGATTTTGTTTATTCATGAGAAACACACACACACAGAGGCAGAGACATAGGCAGAGGGAGAAGCAGGCTCCCTGGGGAGCCTGGGAGCCTGGGAGCCTGATGTAGGATCAATCCTAGGACCCCTGAATCATGATCCAAGTCAAAGGCAGATGCTCAACCACTGAACAACCCAGGTGCCCCTCACTTCCTGGTTTTGCTGGGATTTTTCCTTCTTAGCTTAAGAAGTGTGCAACTGTCAGTGATGTACTGTGGTGCTCACCCTGGCACTTCAGTTGATAATTTCCTGCTCCCCAGGCCAGTCTGTGGCCACCATCCAGTGGGCCAGAGATACACATGCTGCCATGGCATCTGAATCTCAGCCTTGATGGGAGAACTCTTCCAAATTTTGTTCCTGCCATAAATACTTTTCCTCACCCCTAGAGGCAGACTCTTCTTCCTACATTGTTATCCTTCTATCCTTTAGAGTTCTCTTTACCTCTTTTCACAGTTAACCACCTTCTATTAGTTAATACTCCTTGATATTAAAATTTCCCTGTTGAGGTCTGTCCTGACGGAACCCTTACTCATTCACCCAACATGCTCTATTTTTCTCTACCCACATTGACTCTTAGCTGATCCCATTTAGTCTCATGGGTTTAAGTATCACCTATACTTAATGCATCTCAAACTTATGCATGTAGCCTAAACTTTCTTCTGAATTTCAGACTCTCATGGTCATGAATGCCTATTTGATGTCTACTTTCAGGTGATTAATAAATATCTTAAATGGATATAAAAAATTGAACTGATTTCCCTCTGAAACATGCTTGCCTATCTCAGTGGGAGGCAACTCCCTCTTTCCTGTCCCTTAGGTAAGACCCTGGCATCCATCCTTGATGTCTTTCTCTTTTACCTTAGATGCAATGTTTCAACAATCCTATTGAGCTTACTTTTATTTTATTTTTTTAAATTTTTTAAAAATTTTTAAAAATTTTTAAATTTTTTTAAAATAATAAATTTATTTTTTATTGGTGTTCAATTTGCCAACATACAGAATAACACCCAGTGCTCATCCCGTCAAGTGCCCCCCTCAGTGCCCGTCACCCATTCACCCCCACCCCCCACCCTCCTCCCCTTCCACCACCCCTAGTTCATTTCCCAGAGTTAGGAGTCTTCATGTTCTGTCTCCCTTTCTGATATTTCCTACCCATTTCTTCTCCCTTCCCTTCTATTCCCTTTCACTATTATTTATATTCCCCAAATGAATGAGACCATATAATGTTTGTCCTTCTCCGATTGACTTATTTCACTCAGCATAATACCCTCCAGTTCAACAATCCTATTGAGCTTACTTTTAAAATAGACCCAAATTTTAATCATTCCTCAACTTCTACTGCCCCCATCCCAGACAAATTACCATTGTGTTGTGCCTGAGAATTGGGTTATTATTTCCAGAGCTCCTAATTTTTTCCCCAGCTTTTTCTTGGGCTTCTCTGTGGCCTATACTCAACACAGAGATCAGAGTAACGTTTTGAAGACAGAAAACCAGATTGGGTTTCTCCTCATTGGCAAAGATACTCAGATGCAGTTTTAGGGCACAAATTTATCATTCTGAATATTGATAAATAAAGGGAGTCAAACATTTATCTTGCCTTCTTTGTATAAACTATATTTTAGGGTAACCAAATGGTGGAATTTTTTTCTCTAATAGAATTTTAGCTGATAAATTCTGAAGGAAAGATAGAATATCACCAATTTGCAGCCCTTAATGAAATATTGGATCATAGTTTACAGTTAAATTATGTAGAGAAAGGTCAGTGGCGAAGCTTAAAATGTATGGATTAGGCTAACACTTGAATAGAATAACATTATTGAAAAAAACCACATTATGTTCCTGATGATGTGATGCAATAGGAATTTCATAGTACTTCCAATGAAGTAGTCTTGCCTAAAATATTGAACCTGAGTCTAATTAAGCACCCAGTATTAAACATCAGTTTGTAGAAAATACAGTGATAGAATAGGCAAATGATGCCACACACACACACACACACACACACACACACACTTAACCAAATCCATAATATGAGACATCCTATTTAACAAATGGGCATATTTATCTAGCAAATCAATGGATTGGAAAGTGGGACCATTATTACAGGGAAAAAAAACTATTTAAGACACATAACACCCAAATGCAGTGGTTCAACTGGATCCTGATTTATTTATTTATTTATTTATTTATTTATTTATTTATTTATTTATTTATTTATTTTTGGATCCTGATTTAAATAAACAACTTTAAAAGATTCTTTTGAGATAATCAAGAAACTTGAATATATGATTTGGTGGTCATTGAATAATACCAAAGAACTTCTGTTACTAACTGTATTAGGTGTCATAATGTCACAGCAGCCATTAAGAGAGAAAATTTTCTTATTAAAAAAAAAAAGCTAGCTATTTCCATATCAAAGTGAAATTCCAAATCTTCTACTTCATTGACTTCTTACACAGCTTGCCCCTCCTTACTCCACTCCAGCCACCTGGTTTCTTCACAGTCCTTGAAACATAGGAAAGCTCCCACCTCAGAGCCTTTGTATCTGCTGCTGTTCCCTCTGCCTGGAATGCTCCTCCAGACAACCACATCGTTGGCTCCGTCATTCACTTCAGGTTTCCACTCAAATACCACCTTACTAGAAACACCTTTTCTGACCACCATCTGTAAACTAGCAACCCCTGCCTTGTACTGCAGGGGCACAATGTATCCTATGTCAATCTGACATATTATATATTTACTTGTTTATTATGTTTTCTTCCAATAGGAGGTAAGTTCTGTGAGGGTAGAGATTTGGTTATTTTGTTTACTGCTCTATCTCCAGAATCTACAAAGGTGAAACAGTAACTTTAATGGGCTCCTGTTGGGAGTGTAAGTGTTATAGCCTCTCTGGAGAACAATAGAGCCTGTTTTACTGGACTAAGGTGACCATGTCATTTATCATCCAATTCAGGATGATAAATCTGCAAATAGAAGGAAATGCTATTGAGAATGGTACTAGGAAACCAGCTTAAACCAGAATCAGCCCAGGAAAATTAAAATGTTTGGTCATCGCAACAGAATCCAACCATCCTACTCCATATGTACGAAAAGAACTCCTGCCGAACCTTGAGAGGAAATAGGATAAGAGGGTGCTGGCAAAAACCTGGCTGACCACCAGAAATGGAATAGATTAGTAACACGACATAAAGACATACTATGGAATACTATGCAGTGCTCAGAAAAATAACTGACTGGATACAGAGCAGTATGGATGGAAATTTTTTAAATAGTGTGATCTATTTCCTGCACATCTTGGTTGCTTCTGAGTTTGGCAGTTATGAATAAAGCTGCCACCAGCATCCCTGTCTGCTTGGCTTTTGATTCCAATTCCCCTCACCTCCCATGCTGGGAAACTGTGTCTTGGATCACCATCAGCTGAACACTCTGAACTTCATGAGTCAACCCCTCACCCCACACCATCCCCTCACCTGCCAAGGCCTAGCTTTTGAGAAGACTTAAGAAAGCTTAATTGAGAAGAAGGCACAAACTCCCCCCCCCCCCAAAAAAAAAAAAAAAACACCTGAGTGGGGCACCTGGGTGGCTCAGTGGTTGAGCATCTGCCTTTGGCTCAGGCTGTGATCCCGGGGTCCTGGGATCCAGTCCTGCATCGGGCTCCCTGTGGGGAGCCTGCTTCTCCCTCTGCCTGTGTCTCTGTCTCTCTGTCTCTCTGTCTCTCTCTGTCTCTCATGAATAAATAAACAAATAAAATCTTAAAAAAAAAAGAGTGTCCCAAACTCCAGAATTATTCTGATTTGGCCTTAGTACTTCTTGTGAAACTTGAATTTCATAGACAATGAAAATGAATGTGTTGCATGGCCAGAAGAGACAACAAGCGACCAAGGGTGACTCTTCTTTTTCCCTCCACACTACACTCTGACATGGTCTGAGAACAAGGACATAAGAGTCTAACCCGCCAGGGGTGAAACTAACAGGACCGGGAAGTGCAGGTGTACCGGGGAGCGCAGATGTACTGGGGAGCCCAGGTGTACCAGGGAGTGCAGGTGTACTGGGAAAGGTCCTAGGACTCCTGGACTTGCAAGGCAAGCCAGACGCCTGAGAAGGGAGGAGTGCGGAGAGAAGAGGAAAGAAGGAACAGCCTAGGGTTCCCGTTTACCTAACTTTCCCTGCCTCCCAAATCCAAGAATGAGGGGGTTTCTAAGTTTCAAAGTGAGGAGAAGAGGGAGGGAATTAGAGCACAGGGAGCGTGCTGACTTGGACTGGGGCTGAATATAAATCATGAATCATCTGAGAAATGGTTGGATTAGACTTTTACCTTGAATGGCCAAGGTGAAGTTTTTCCTCTACGAGAAAAAATGATGGGTTCTGATCCCTGTTACAATGAATCCAAATGGCCATTCTAGCCATAGAGATCTGGGACTGTACAGTTCATCTCCATCCCACACTGTGATGCACTACTCTGGACATGCACACTCTCTAGGTTATACATCATCTTGCACGAAACTTGGCAATGCCACCTCACCTGACAGATGACAGTCGATTAACTGAGGCACACAGAGAAAACATGTAATCATACTTCTTGCTATTCCAAATATTTAAATATCAATGTAAAGTCTGCATAGACCAAAATGATGAATATGACTGTCAACATCTTGATTAATAGCAAATCAACCTGTAGTAAAGCTGAGACATTCTTGTCCATGGTCATTGAAATATGGGATGAATCTCATGGGGACAGATCCAAGGTAAATATTAAGATCAAAGTGAACCCCACTGGGGCTCCTGGGTGACTCAGTCAGTTAAGCATCTGCCTTTGGCTCAGGTCATGATCTCCAGGTCCTGGAATCCAGCCCCACATTGAGCCCCACATTGGTTCCCAGCTCAAGGCGAGGAGGGGGAGAGGGTGGGGAGGGTGGGGCATGGTGTCTGCTTGTCCCTCTCTCTGCCCCTCCCCCATTCATTCTCCCCACTTCAAACAAATGCAATCTTTAAGAAAAAACAAAATTAACAAAGTGAACCCCACAGAAATAAGCAAGGAAAAGATGTGAAGCACAAGCAGGAACTCAGCACAGAACATTTTACCTCAAGGAGGAGATCTTTCCCTGGCCATCTGGTGGTATTTCTGCTATCTTGTGGATTCTCCATGTACCACCTGGGACTATTTCAGGATGATGTCTGCAGTTCTGCAGCAATGTATAGATTTTTGTTTTTTTCTCCTCTCTCTCATACACACTCACAGTAATAGTGTGCCTTATGAAGTGCTGTGCAAATGTAGGGCATTACCATCGTATGAAGCCCTGTGTGAGTCTCATGCTTGACCTATGACATCAGGACCACCACTGAATCCATCCTGTCTCAAATGCTCCTTGACTGTAAGAAAATTTTGCAAAGGAAATTCCAACATATGATAAAGACAGGAGAATCTGGGTGACATTATGGCAGGAAACAAGAGAATAGAATGTAGATGTTTTATATTAACAATGTTAGGACAAGGAAAAAAATAGGCTTTTTCTCTACTTGGTGTTGCTTTTATAGTGTCACTTACTTCACTTTTAACAAGACGAAGGTTACATAGGGAAGATAAAATGATTATGTGAGTAAAAGATCTGAGAATTAAGAAATCGGGAGCTGTGTTGTCTGTAAAAAAGGTAGAGGACACAGGATATAAAACAATTTTACAAAGAAGATATAGACCAGTTAAATATTGTCATGTGCAAATGAACAGGAAACTGTTTTAATAGCCCTGCGAAGGAAGATGACTATCGAGGTTCAATTAAATCAGGTATCAAGAAGAGTCTGTCTCTCCCATTAATCCTTTAAAATTGAAATATGGAGGGACGCCTGGGTGGCTCAGCAGTTGAGTGTCTGCCTTCAGCCCAGGGCGTGATCCTGGGTCCAGGATCCAGGTCCACATCAGGCTCCCTGTGAGGAGCCTGCTTCTCCCTCTGCCTGTGTCTCTGCTTCTCTCTTTGTCTCTCATGAATAGATAAATAAAATCTTTTTTAAAAAATTTGAAATATGGAGATAACGAATGAAATAGAATCTTGAATTATTTTTCCTTTGAAGTGACTTCAAAAACTCTTCTATTATAGGCCAGTTATTTTGCACTTCTTGTTAAAAGTGCATACTGGCATTTTATATTGATTAACATGTACAGAAGAATGCAAAGCTCCCAAATTCCTTCAAAGATGATTAGTCACATTTCTATAAACAGAACTTGTATCTATCACCACATACCTATTCTTGAGAATGTAGAATTTCTTTTCCCAGTTTTTGCTTATCCGATCTGACTCTTTTTTATATCTGTAATAAAGTTATAGATGGTTAAATGTCGTATTAGCTACAAATGAACAATTATGCTTCATTATCACCAGTACCTTTCTGTCTTCTTTCTCTCGTTTTCTAAATTAGCCTTTAGTATTTGTATTTGCTCCTCCAAAATACGTTTGTCTTCAGTCTTTCAATAGAAAACACATCACAAAGTGAATTACATGAGTATACTGCTTCTCCATAAATCTGTGAAGTTCTATTAAATAACATGCATATTCTACTTATCAAAAATAATTTGAGGGAATTGTGAGTTACATTTACTTGCAAATCCCCATGAATTGCAAGAATTAAAGATCCCATCCTCCATGTCCTGTAAGTGATTCATTTAAAGGCAGCCAACTTTAGGCAATATTACAAAGTAATCAAAACTTACCTTCATCACTCTTCCCCCTACCAGGTATCCCTTTTCCTATATCTTGTTTTCCCTCTCTTATTGTGACTTCTCTCCATGCTCATTTTAGGCAGGAGCTCCTCCAGTTACTCTTTTTTTCCTTTTCTTTCTTTCTTTCTTTCTTTCTTTCTTTCTTTCTTTCTTTCTTTCTTTCTTTCTTTCTTTCTTTCTTTCTTTCTTTCTTTCTTTCCCAAAACTATTCTCAGGAAAGGACCTGACCAAACCAATCACATTAGAGCTTCTGTCATCCATTTCTCAGTATTGTTTATATTTCACAAGAGGACAAAATTTGGCAAAAGGAATTAATCTCTAATAGTGGAATTGTAGGCATTGAATGAATGAGAGAGATTTCTTTGGCTCCAGTTGGGATGTACCCCAGAATCAGACTCCAGTGGGAATCAGGCCCTTTGTCTCCTCAGAAGACTGACTCTCAGTGTAGCTTTCAAAGTCATTCCCACTTCTTAAGAACAGCCAGCATCAATATAAACAATAAGCATATTAATAATAATGGTCACATTAGTCTTTATTATTATACCTTAGCCACTGATAATTTTACTTTCTTTTCTTCATGCACCGCAACTGGTTTTTCATGCCTCACCTGCCATGAAAATAAACCAAAGTAAATATAGCATTCCAAATCAATGCATACAGATGTGGTTTTCTGCAGCTTAGAGACAGGCAACTGAGCCTTAAAATATGCCAGCCATAGTCCCACAGGGGTCTTCTCTGCCTTTTCTAATTTATAAAGCCCAGTGCTTTTATACATTGCATTTGTAACTGAATAATCACAGCCCATTAAAACCAACTTTCCCACTACCATCTTTTTAAGTGCATTTCCCTGCACTTATATGTTGGCCAAATTTTACTATTATACTTTTTTAAAAAATGAAGTAGGCAGTTATCACTTAGTGAAGTAACAAATTTTAAGAAAGTTTATTTTAAATGATATAATGACTTTCCACTACTGTATCTCTCTGATAAGAACAGAAGGCAGTGAGAAAGCATACTAAATATAAAAATCTGCTTGGTTAGCTACCTCTGTGTTCTTACACAAAAGACAGAAAAAGGTACTCCTTATTACTACCATTATGTCTCTGGTGGGTTCTGTGACCCCAAAGGCCCTGCATCTGTTGCCTATCTTGGTGAGGTGGGCTCTACCCAGAAGGGCTTGGAGCCCCATCTGGGAACAAGAGCTAGAGTGTTCTACAGAATAAAGTAAAAGGAACTTAGAGCTAGCTCCCCCTGAGTAATTAGAAGTAAGGACTGGGGAAAGAGAGAGAGAGAGAGAGAGAGAGAATGGCTGGGCAAGACCACAGACTGGAGGTGCTAATGTGTGGTGAAGCCTCAGGTGACTGGTGTCCAGGGGTGATGTCCACTATTCAATTTGAAATAGCATCTCGGTGATGTAAACTGTGCCTGTCACTTACCTTCTTCAAACTCCTCAAATTTACAGGGGTCCCGTGAGTAGTTGGGTCATTTTAGTAGAAATTGCAGAACTGTACTGAATTCAAGGTCTTATTAAACAAAGTGGGAACTGGGGTGGCAAGCAGCACATAATGAAACTCTGAAACTGGCTTAGTTCGATGGAGGAGGGAGCCAGACAAAGCAACGACCACCACAAGATGCCATGGACATCTGCAGAGAACACAGGACATGCTCTCTAGGTTGCCACAAAGCATGGAATGTGCATTTGAACCAATCTTATTTATATCTGAAGGAATAGAGAGAACCTAGTGGACATCAGCTGCCACAAATAAAAATAAAAGTTTGAAGTAACAGCCATAAAAGCTATAGTTTATTGAGTGCCTACTATATGCCAGGCACTTCACACTGTTTATTTCTGAACACTAAGCTACTGACTTCTTCATTCATATTCCATTAATTTTTTAAAAAGATTTTATGCATTTATTTGAGAGCGAGTGAGCACACGCATGCGCAAGCAGGGGGAGAGGCGGGGTGGGGAGGGAGAGGGGGAGAATTTCAAGTAGACTCAATGCTGGGCACGGAGCCCCTATTAGGGGCTCAACCCTACTACCCTGAGATCAGGACCCGGCCAAAATCAAGAGTCGGCGCTCAACTGACTGAGCCACCCAGGTGCCCCTCCTATTACTTTAGATTTTTCATGATAGATCATGCATGCATGTATTTTTTTAAATGAACTGCAAATAGCATACATAAACCTGAAACTCTCACTTCCCAGAAGCTAAGATTTGGTTTGCTCATTGTGTTTCGTTTTCATTTTTCTCATCATTATTATAAATATATAACAGCCTTTTTTGATTTGGGCTTCCTTCACGAATAGAGATGAAGCATTTAAAGCATTCACATTACCTTCCACCTTCTCTCTCTCCCTCACATGCCTAGGTGTTTTTTAATTTGCAAATGTTTAGCTTATATCATAGTTGCCTTTATTATCATTTCAAAATATGTCAACATCTGTATTTTGACTTAACTCCCTGCTGTGAAAAATGGGAAATTTATTTAGTCTTCTTTTCTCCCCAACACTCCTCTCTCTCAACCTCCCAGTTTTTGGAAGGAATGCTACTTTTACAATGTTAAAGTCTATAGGATTGTTCTCAAACTATAATTAAGTGCCCCAAACTTTATCTACACTGATTCTAAAAAGTGAAATGTGTTTTTGTAAATATTATTTACTATAGGACCAAGTAGTGTACTTGGCTTCATAGGGACAGAAATGTAAAACTGTAACTAAGCTTTGCCACTGAAAGGAGGCTCTTCCCAGTACTGGTCTAATGTGACAACTTTTAATTTTTGTAGCTCCCCTTACTTCTGAGTCACACTGACTTTCTCCTTCTTGTGTCCATATCATCCTGCATATTGGATTCTTTCTGTGTTTGGTTAAAGTATTTCTTGAGTAATTTCTTTTTGACAAGTTCCAAGTATAATAAACTTTCCGAGTTTTTCCATATTCAAAAATATCTTTATTTTTCTTACATACTCACTTGAGACTTCAGTTGGATATAAGAATTAGGATTCAAGAATTTTTCCTTTTGAAAACTTTGCTTTATTTTCCTGCAGCAATCAGTAATGCTGATGAGAAAAGTAGTTTCCTTGGTTTTGTTCTGTTATAGATAAAGTGTCTTCGTCACTTTTTAATTCTTAGAGACCTAAAATTTCACCAGGATGTACCTGCTATTTTCATCAATTCTAAGACATATTCTGTGTCCCACCCAGTGTTTTAACAGCTTTGAAATTGAGATGGCTTACAACTGGTGTGCACATCACAATTCAATAGGCTGCAGTTTTGCCTTGCTAGTGGTACACAAAATTAAAATGTCTTACCACCATTGGCATCTGAGATTTGATAAAGTACAATAGATACTCTGCTTTTCTTTTGAATCCTGCTCAGCACTTGATGGGCCCTTCCATCTGACTTTTAAGGTCTCTTTGCTTTAGTTTATGGAAATTTTCTTTTATTTACTTTCATTGTACCTGTCTTGCTTCCTGAAAACTCTATTAGAAAGGTATTAGACCTCTTGCTTGGATCCATCCTCCATATTTTAACTTTTCTCATAATTTCTGTCTGCCATTTTGCACTATTTTCTAAGTGACATTGTTCACTTAGTCTTCCAAATTATTTTTTAAAAAGATTTTATTTATTTATTTGAGAGAGAAAAAGAGCGAGCACACACAAGTGGTGGCAGGGGCAGAGTCCCAACCCAACGTGGGACTCAATCTCACAACCCTGAGATCATGACCAGGGCCGAAATCAATAGTCAGACACTTAACCAACTAAGCCACACAGGGCTCTTCCAGGTTATTAATTGGGTTTTCAGCTGTGTCAATTCTATTATTCAGCCATTGCTGTCTTCTTGTTGTTGTTGCTGTTATTGTTACTTCCAAGAAATTATTCCTTCCCTGAGACAGTTCCTTTCTCACAGCTGTCTGTCCTTCCTTAATGGAGAAGTTTCTCATGAATGTTTCCCAAAATATATTTATGTTAAAAATGTCTTTTAAGTTCTTGCCTGTCCCCTGAGTTAACCATTTCCTATAGAGCCAATGCTGTTTGTTCTCTTTCTTTTTTCACTCACTAAATATTTGCTGAATTCCTACTGTGTGATGGGAAACTTCTAGGAACCGAAGATACAATAAAAAGCAGAACAGGGCTGAAGTAGAAGGCACATATTTGAGATGCATTATAAAAGAGGTAGAACTTAGGGCATTCTTTGAATAAGAAGGAAACTGCTCATAATTGCTTATTTGGGCAACTAGATGGACAATGGAACCATTCACTAAGAAAAGAAAAAATAATTGGAATAGGGCAATTTTGTGTGCTAGCATTATTTTCTTATTTAATGAAAAATAATTTGGTAAGTTCAGATTCAAATACTTTGAGTTTGAGAAACCCATGGCACATTCAAATGAGGACATATAGGGACGCCTGGGTGGTTCAGTGTTTGAACGTTTGGCTTCAGCTCAGGGTGTGATCCTGGGTCCTGGGACGAAGTCCCACATCGGGCCCCCTGCAAGGAGCCTGCTTCTCCCTCTGCCTATGTCTCTGCCCCTCTCTCCGTGTCTCTCATGAGTAAATCAATAAAAATAAAAAACAAACAAAGGAGGACATTTAATAGGCAAGCTTGGAATCTGGAATTTGGGCATGGGGTTCATCCTAGAGATATAATTTGGAGTCACCAATAATTTGGCTGAAGCTGAAGACTTGGAGAAGGCCATTCATAAAGTTTAGAGAGAGAGAAAAGCAGAAGGTCTGGGATAGAAGCCTGTGTGCAGGGGTGACTGACCTGCAGTTCTGACTTATTCTTCACTGACAGGGACTTCCCAAACCTGGACTCTAACCTGCTGCTGTTACCTTAGTTCTCTAAACTCTTAACTCTCACTCCATCAGTCCTCACAGTCCTGGAGGGCCCTATGGTGGCCTTAGAACTACCCAGATAAATGTTCCTTTAATTGTTGACACACTGTCTCAAACTCCCTACAAGAAACCACCAACTACTGCTACCAACACTGTGACTCAGTCTTCTCAAAGCCCATGTGACAGGAAGCTAGACCAATAACAGCAATTTAATTAAAACAACAAAAGCCTTTGTTATTATTAGCCCTCCTTGGATTCAAAAAAGTGAGGAACATCACAGTGGCATATACACTTTTTAGAATCTTCCCAACCTATTTGTTCTCAAAGAGCACAATCCACTCGAACAGCCTTTCTTCCCCAGGCAGAAGGAGAGTGAGTTGACTGTCATTTGGTCAATAATGGACCAAGGAAATCACCTGTGTGGTTCAGTGGTTGAGAGTCTGCCTTTGGCTCAGGTCGTGATCCCAGGGTCCTGGGATCAAGTCCTGCATTGGGCTCCCCACAGGGAGCCTGCTTCTCCCTCTGCCTATGTCTCTGCCTCTCTCTGTGTGTCTGTCATGAATAAATAAATAAAATCTTAAAAAAAAAAAAAGAATTCCAAGCTTTGGAGGACACCTGACAGTAGGCCATTGGGGAAAGAATTAACCCAAATTATAAAAAGTAATCCATAAAAAGTCAGGAAAACAATTTGGTAAAACAAAATAAGTTCCCATGTAGAAAGACATTTGTATTTATTTACTTCACTATATTCAAAGTCATATCCACAACTGAAAATTTATTAAAAAGACTCTGTGTTTAAATTCAGATATAGTAAACATGAGTTTCAATTTTTCAAGGCTCCCTTTTCCTGCCTCTCATATAATGATCAACTCTGTAATAACTAAAGATAAGACTGTTGCTAAAGCATATCTTCTCTAAAGCAAATAATTATTCAATCTCTCCAAAAGACAATATTTCTACAATGACGAAGATAGCTTCTCTTTTCATTAAAAAAAAAAAAAAAAACACCATATGTAGACTAGAGTGTTTGCTCTCCAGTTTAAGTTGAACTTTCAACTTTACTACAGCATGTTAGATTGAATCCTGGCTTTGTCCACATTAAACTGTCATTTTGTTTTGTCAGCTGCTGGCATTCCACTTTCTCTGGAATATGCATGCTGGTCTTTATGTGGCTACTTCATTGACAGGTGCAAAGATTGGACAGCTAAACAATACATAGAGGTGAAAATGAATGATTATATTAATATAAAAGTAGATAACTTCCAAAGTAGGAAAATGTAAATTGAATAATTATGAAAATAACCAAAAATTGTGATTAGAAAGAATTTATTATAAGTAGTTCTTGGTTTCTTTTGAATTTGTGCACATAACCAAAAAAAAAACCATAAAATTAAGAAATAAGGTTCATTTATAACAAAGGTTATAATGCTAGTTTGTTTTCCATTTTAAGCACTGAAACATGTTAAAAATATGTTAATCTTCTAAATTAGGAATCAATAGCCAAGGTCTATAATAACAGAACACATGCAATTATGTTTATTAATCGCCATAAGACTAACCATATTCCTGACCATATCCACTTTCTCCTTTTCTTGTCAATGAAAGAATCATTACATTCTCCTCTTTCTCATAATTTCCACAAATTTCCCTCTTCTCAAACTTTGGCCATTCTTTCTGGACTTTACTGTCTCTTTGCCTCTCGCTCCTTTAAACCATTAAATATATTACTATCAAAACAATCTTTCTAACTCACCATGAAGTAAGATAATCTTTTGTCTCTAAAATTTCATTAATCTTGACTTTTACATGAACATTTCTTTTCTTTTTACCTTCTATGTCAAGCAACTATTGTTTAAACACCAGAGTGTATCTGTGGGTCCTGGTTGGTGGTGGGGAGGGGTGAAGAGGGAGGACAAACATGTGAAGAGGGCAGAAGGAGCCTGTGTGCTGACAATTTGGAGAAAAGAGACTGGAGAATTAGGAACATTGAAATAAAATATGAGGCTGCATGCAAGCAAGTATTAATCATTGAATAAGCCAAAAGTAAAAACAAAACATTTAATGACATATATCACCAGTGAATTTTCTTCTAACAAAATTGTTAAGCTAGGGAATTCTTTTAAAAATAGGATAAGTCTTCATCTGATGTGCTCCAAGGCCCATTTGATGTGCCCCAAGGGTGCCAATTCATGTCTGCCAGGGGGCTTTCAAACATCTTGGTGGATGATGGAACTACAAAGCCCTACAGAACCCAGACTGATCTGAACTATATGCAAATCTCAAGACAAAAGTCTATGTGGGTTTGGCCTCCTCCTCTGGTTCCTTATCATCCTAGACTTTACATACACACCTTTTATCAAACTAATCTAAAAAATTTGTAACCAAAACTCTTCCATGATGGAAATGTCTTTATTAAAGATGATGAAGCCATTGTTTATAATACCAAGAGGGTAGAAACAACATCTCTGGAAGGTATTGTTAAATTGACAGAGATTAGTTAAGTAAATTATGCTACCTCCATGGAGTAAAATACTCTACACAATTGATTATATGTATTGAATGATGTTCCCATATATTTACGTGTGTGTGCAAATCTGCATCAAGATTTGTCTGAGGGCAGCCCCGGTGGCGCAGCGGTTTAGCGCCGCCTGCAGCCCAGGGTGTGATCCTGGAGACCCGGGATCAAGTCCCACATCAGGCTCCCTGCATGGTGCCTGCTTCTCCCTCTGCCTGTGTCTCTGCCTCTCTCTCTCTAGCTGTGTCTCTATGAATAAATAAATAAAATATTAAAAAAAAAAAGATATGTCTGAAAACAGGACGCCTGGGTGGCTCAGTGGTTGAGCACCTGCCTTCGGCCCAGGGCATGATCTCAGAGTCCCGGGATCGAGTCCCATACCGGGCTCCCTGCATGGAGCCTGCCTCTCTCTCTCTCTCTCTCTGTCTCTCTCTCTTTCATGAATAAATAAATAAAATCTTTTAAAAAAAGATTTGTCTGAAAGGATGGTCACAAGGAGTTTTTAACAATTACCTCTGGGTGACAGGATTCTTTTTTACTTTCTTCTTTGACATTTTTAAAATACTTTTCTTTTTTTTTAAGATTTTATTTACTTATTCATGAGAGACACAGAGAAAGAGGAAGAGATACAGGCAGAGGGAGAAGCAGGCTTCCTGCAAGGAGCCTGATGTGGGACTCGATCCCGGGACCCTGGAATCACAACCTGAGCCAAAGGCAGATGCTCAACCACTGAGTCACCAGGTGCCTCTTTTCTTTGACATTTCTTTACTGAGAAAATTCTGTAGAAGTATGAGTGTTTTATAAAAAAAAGATTCAGGCTTCTGGCATCCCACATAAGAAGAAAAAAAAGCCACTGCCATACTAATTACTAGAAAAACCCAGATACACTACAAAGTCACAACTTGTTTTGGACCCATTAGAAAACTGAGGTCACAACTAGGCAACATGAATTCCAAAGAGGAGCAAGACCTTGCAATGGAAGATGTGATGCATGAATAGTCTCATCTACAGCAGAAGCAGTATCATGTCAATTGCAACACAAGCAGATAAAAAAAAATAAACTAAAATGTAAAGAACCACTGAAGAGCAAGTACAGGTTAACAGAGCAGTCTGAACTAGCTGGGGTGACATGTTAAAAGGCGGGTTCACACTCACCCTCAGCTTTTTACCTCATGTCCTACCAGAAGCTCATGAGGATAACTGAGAGCAGGGCAGGACAGTTGTTGATAGTGCAGACTTCAGGAGGGTATCAGCTCATGCTAAGAGAAAAAGTATCTTCCCTGAGACAGAAGAAAAGTCTTAAATCCCTCGAAAAAGGGAAACAAACTCTCTGGCCAATCAGACTCAAAGAACGTGATTGGTGGAGAAGTGTAAGACACCAAGTTCCACCCACTTCTCCCAGGGCATTCCTTTCTAGGAAAGAAAAACTTTCAACTGCTGGGGAGGGCAGCAAAGCTTCTTGCTTACAGAGCATAAGTGAAGACATATTCTGGTAAGGGGAAACAATTAAAGAAACATTTTTCTTCCCTGTAAGCAATTGTCCTGGGTCTTAGAGTTTAATAATACCAAGTAGAGGTTCCTACTATTGCAGAAGGGACAGGAAACTTCTGCCCAAGGCCAGTTTCAGATCAAGCAGAAGTAAACCACCGCAGGGAGGAGGGGCAAGAATCCTGAGAGAGCCCAATTCTGAGACCCAAGTACACAGCAATCCCCAAAGACTGATCTGGATTAGAACAAGAGAGGACCTTCTCTGCCTCACTTGCAGAACACCAAACAATAGCTGCCTACTACTGAGGAAGGGTAGCATCAAGAGAAAGACCTCTGTGGCACAAGTGGACAGGTTTCTGCTGAAGTTGAGGGTGCATCAGCACACGGACAAAAGTACTCTCTTTCTCTCACTCTCACTCCAAGCACGTATCCCTGCAAATGGAACATCATGACTGCTGTCAAGAAGAACCACAGCAACCACCAAACTCAACTCAGCTTCTAGCTAGACTGGCTGAACTCCTTACAATAATAATCTGATATAAGAAGATGCATGCTGTTTCCAGATGTGCATACTGTTTACTTCACTTTGTACTAGTCTATACATGATGTTTGGTATTTAATCAAAAATTATGAGGCAGACAAAAAAGCAAGGAAAAAAGAACCTATTGTCAGGAGATAAAGCAATCAACAGAATTGGATTCAAAGATGACCTAGATCTTGGAACTATCAGATGGAGAGTTTAAAATAACTATAACTAACTATAATTAAAATGTTAAAGAAGCTAGGAGAAAAGGTAAACAACATGGATGATAATAGTGAATTTCAGCAGAGAGATGAAAAAAATAGATATAGATATATACACATATATATGTAAAAAATCCAATGAAAATACTAGGAATGAAAAAGAGAACATTAAAAATCTGATGACTCATTCCTCAGATTCAATACACCTGAGGAAAATAACTAGTGAATTTGAAGGTATGAAAAAGAAATTCTCCTAACTGAAACACAAAGAGGAAAAAATAGTTCACAATTGGTGAGCAAGACATCCAAGAGTTGTGGCACAGTATCAGTCTAGCATATGTGTAATTGGAGTTGCAAGAGGAGAAGGGGGAGAGAGAATGGGGTAAACGAGATAATTGGAGATATTGTTCAGAGGTTAATCAAAGACAAACCACAAGTTCAAGAAGCTCAATCAAAGGACAGAGAGGGAATGCATTTCCAGAAGACCTGCACCTGAAAAAAAGAAGTTCTTCAGGAAGAGAGAATGTGATACCAGATGGAAATGTAGATCACTTAGATCTACATTAAGAATGAAAAGTTCCAGGGGGATGACTGAATGGCTCAGTTGGTAAAGCATGCGACTCTTGATCTCAGGGTTGTGAGTTCATGCCCCACATTGGATTTGGAGCCTACTTTAGGAAAAAAAAGATTAAAAAATAAAAGTTCTGGGGGTCCTTGGGTGGCTCAGTGGTTTGGCACCTGCCTTCAGCCTGGGGCGTGATGCTGGTGTCCTGGGATTGAGTCCCGCACTGGGATCCCTGCATGGAGCCTGCTTCTCCCTCTGCCCATGTCTCTACCCCTCTGTGTGTATGTGTGTGTCTCTCATGAATAAATAAATAATTTTTTTTAAAAATCAAAAAATCAAAAATAAAAGCTCCAGAAATGGTATAAGGGAAAGTGTCAAATGCATTTGCATTTGACAAATCTTGCTGTGACAAATTATATCAGTTTTTTTATATGAAAACATATTAAAGTTGAAAAGGAGACATTTGAAGCAAGATGAATGGCCAGACCTGAGTTTCATAACTTTTTGGAGAGCACTTAAGAAATACTATCTTCACCACTGAGACTAACTATGCAGTAGAAAATTGCCAAAGGTTCCTAAAAATTGCAGTGACTTCTTATTGATCTCTTACCAACTGGTTATTTGGATGCTTCAGTATGAAATCTTTTTAAAATTGTTTTCCTAATACTTATTCTCCTTAGCTCTTCCAATGGTTGTATAAAAATCTGTTTATAAAAAACTGTTTATTAAAGTCTTTCTAATCTTAACATAAGTAATTAACTTAAAATATGTTTATGCCTTATTTCATGAAAACCATTAGAAATAGGGCAGCCCCGGTGGCCTAGCAGTTTAGCGCCCCCTTCAGCCCAGGGTGTGATCCTGGAGACCCGGATTGAGTCCCTCGTCAGGTTCCAGGCATGGAGCTGGCTTCTCCCTCTGCCTGTGTCTCTGCCTCTCTCTCTCTCTCTCTCTCTCTCTCTCTCTGTGTGTGTGTGTCTGTCATGAATAAACAAATAAAAACTCTAAAAAAAAAAAAAGAAAACCATTAGAAATACTATGTATCTTCATCAGACTTACATTCTAGGCCATGTCCATTCAGGCTCGTGTCAATCAATTCTGGTGACATGAAGAGACCTGTGTAGCTCAGTCAGTTAAGCAGCTAACTCTTGGTTTCAGCTCAGGTCATGATCTCAGGGTCCTGACATCAAGCCCAATGTCAGGATCCATGCTCAGTGGGGAGTCTGTTTGAGGATTCTCTCTCTTCCTCTCCCTCTGCCCCTACCCCTGCTCATGTTCTCTCTCCCTCTCTCTAAAATAAATAAACAAATCTTTAAAAAAAAATTCTGGTGGCATGAAACTGAATATGGGCTCACCATATGTATACTTTTAGCCAATGGATTGATTGAACTCCATAACACTTCGTGGCATTGGTTGTAGGTAACTACTTCTTGTAGTATATTAAATTATATTATATTACATTCAGATAGCCTCATATATATATTCATATATTCAACAGAGGTATGGTTGCCACCTTGAAATTGGTGAAGAAGGTCTTCAAGCTATTTTCAGATTTTTAAAAGTCTAAATGAAAGTACCTTGATTCTCTAATAAAGTTGTATATCTTAACAATCCTTAAGAACTCTTTGGATTTGGCTGGCATTAAATCAATTCCGTGAAATATCACTGGTTATCTAAGATTGATTAGATATGCAAGGTAAGAGGGTAAGAGTAATATGTACTAAATGAATAAGTCAGGGAAAACAAATAACTTTAATTTGTTCCTTTTTTATGGACAAGCAGAGACTACAGGAATAGAAAACAAAGGGATATTAAATGAAGAAAAGTTCAAGTACCATCCTCCATGAAATTATATTCCTTCCAAAGAAAAAAAAATTGCTGTATTGTAAAATCATCCCCAGGGTGTGAGGACAAAGCTGGGACTTGTGGACACTGGGCCTCAAATGGTCAGGGCTGGAGAAACTGACAAGTTAGTAGAGTTAGATCTAAAGGGGGAGGCCAATATTCCAATGCCCAGTGTTCAGGGGCGTGCAGCTACCTCAGGCTTGGCTCTGGCCAGCATCCATACTGCAGCAGTCCTGTGGTAATAAGTTCTATGACAGAATTCATGGCACCAAGTAGCAGAATTTGTACATGCAATAAGGGCAGTTAGAATGAGCAACAATATGTCAAGAGTTCATGAGAGTAAGACCCAAGTCCAGGCAGTGTCAGGACTCTGGCTAAATGACCTAGTGTTCAAGACTGGCCTCAACTTCCAGTGGGAACTGGAGAGAAATCCACAGCTGAAACCCAAGCAAAGCAATAAAGCAACACCATGCATGGAGGGGCAAGATGGCTGCTCTGTGGGTACCTGAATGTCAAGGATGATACGTCTGTTACCATTAGGGTGGTACATGTGGTCAGGACCTAGCAACTGCCCTGCCTGAGAGTGCCTAAGGAAGAATAAAAATTGATACAGATCTCAAATTTATTTTTTTCTGGATTTCCACAATTGTATCTTAGATCCTTAATTAAGTTATATTAAAATATTATAAACTCTACAAATAAAATGCCATCACTGTTCCTCCAGAACATAACAAGAAGACAAAGCATTAAAACCCATTATGTGATCTATAGATCTATAAAGAACTTAAACTCAACACCAAAGAAACAAACAAATCCAATCATGAAATGGGCAAAATACATGAAAGAAATCTCACAGAGGAAGACATAGACATGGCCAACACGCACATGAGAAAATGCTCTGCATCACTTGCCATCAGGGAAATACAAATCAAAACCACAATGAGATACCACCTCACACCAGTGAGGATGGGGAAAATTAACAAGGCAGGAAACCACAAATGTTGGAGAGGATGTGGAGAAAAGGGAACCCTCTTACGCTGTTGGTGGGAATGTGAACTGGTGCAGCCACTCTGGAAAACTGTATGGAGGTTCCTCAAAGGGTTAAAAATAGACCTGCCCTAGACCCAGCAATTGCACTGCTGGGGATTTACCCCAAAGATACAGATGTAATGAAACGCCGGGACACCTGCACCCCGATGTTTCTAGCAGCAATGGCCACGATAGCCAAACTGTGGAAGGAGACTCGGTGTCCATCGAAAGATGAATGGATAAAGAAGATGCGGTTTATGTATCCAATGGAATATTCCTCAGCCATTAGAAATGACAAATACCCCCCATTTGCTTCAACGTGGATGGAACTGGAGGGTATTATGCTGAGTGAAAAAAGTCAATCGGAGAAGGACAAACATGATATGTTCTCATTCATTTGGGGAATATAAATAATAGTGAAAGGGAATAGAAGGGAAGGGAGAAGAAATGTGTGGGAAATATCAGAAAGGGAGACAGAACATGAAGACTCCTAACTCTGGGAAACGAACTAGGGGTGGTGGAAGGGGAAGAGGGCGGGGGGTGGGGGTGAATGGGTGACGGGCACTGGGGGGGGCACTTGAAGGGATGAGCACTGGGTGTTATTCTGTATGTTGGTAAATTGAACCAATAAAAAATAAATTTATTAAAAAAAGAAAAAAGAGAGAGAGAGAAAAAAAACCCCCAAAAAACCATTATGTGGGCAGCCCGGGTAGCTCAGCGGTTTAGCACCGCCTTCAGCCCAGGGTGTGATACTGGAGACCCGGGATCAAGTCCCATGTCAGGCTCCCTGCAGGGAACCTGCTTCTCCCTCTGCCTGTGTCTTTGCCTCTCTCTGTGTCTCTCATGAATAAATAAATGAAATCTTAAAAAAAAAAAAAAAAAAACATTATGTGGTTCTTTTTTTTAAAGCTTTATCAATATTATCTCATTAATTATTCCAATTCTCCTCGTCGTAGCCTTTCTTACCCTTGTTGAAGGAAAAGTTCTAGGCTATATACAATTCCGAAAAGGGCCCAATATTGTAGGCCCATATGGTCTTCTCCAACCCATCGCCGATGCAGTAAAACTTTTTGCAAAGAAACCCCTACGACCCCTCACATCCTCTATATCTATATCCTAGCACCCATCCTAGCCCTATCACTAGCCCTTACCATACGAATCCCCCTTCCCATACCTTATCCTTATTTATTTATTCGTGATAGAGAGAGAGAGAGAGAGAGAGAGAGAGAGAGGCAGAGACACAGGCAGAAGGAGAAGCAGGCTCCATGCACCGGGAGCCCGACGTGGGATTCGATCCCGGGTCTCCAGGATCGCGCCCTGGGCCAAAGGCAGGCGTCAAACCGCTGAGCCTCCCAGAGATCCCCCATCATGTGATTCTTATCTAAAAACATTTTTCCTTTGTGTAACAAAAATTGAATATGATTTTCGCTAAGATCTTTTCAGTCCCAAATATACTGAAAGTATTCAATTTATCATCGAACTACTCAGAATAAGACAATGTAGAAAGTAATAGCCACTTTCAATTGACTTCTATATATAATAAAACTCAGCTTGCCAATTTTGGAGAGCATAATCTAAAGATGAATTCATTTTAGTGGCAAATAAAAATTTTGATTTTGAAATAAAACAAGTATAGAGTATATGATTCTAATAATCCCTACATTGTAAAGCTATTTGATGAAAGATCTAGTACAATATGGAAAACTCTTTTGTGTCAACAAAGTCTCTCAAAATACAGTGAGTATCCTTTGACAGCCTCTGAAGACCATGCACATGCGCAGGATGATCCTATCTTTGGATCAAACAGCCATCCACTCTGGCCAGATCCACAATGGCAAAATGCAGGCTTTCCCATGTTGCTCTGCAGAACTCTTAACTGCCTGCCCTACCAAGCAAAGCCAAGATTAAAAAGAATGAAATAATGAAACAATAAACAGATTATATTATTTTCTTCTCTGGTGATGTTTATTTCAAGCTTCATGTGGAATTTAATCAAATAAGAGGTTTGCATAGGAGGACAACGGTCAATTTCAGAAAGAAAGATTTTTTTTTCCCCTCACCTACCTAGCCTATAATCCTATAACAATCATTCTCTATTTTATAATAATATTTTTATTAAATCACTAGCTTGCAGGGTGAATGTGATCATAATTGCAAGACTATTGCGGAAATATTTTACCTGACAATTTTTAAATGTGAAAAGAATAATGGTCTAGAGTTTTTATTGAAGTCCTCTATGCTGTACAAATTGCTTTGTAGTGAGTGAACTTTAAGGATGCGGACGTGATTGACTTTGTCCATGTCCCATTTCCCACACAGACAGTCCTAATGCTTTCTGCAGATCTAAGCACACACCATATGTTCTATCAGCATAGACCAGGTTACCCCATGGAAGCTCAGAAGTCTTCCAGGGAAGCATTTACTGGGTGCAACCTTAATTAACTAATTACCCTGGGGAGAGGGGAGGAGAGAGGTTTGCAAAAACCCCTGGGAATCCAATCTAACCTTGTTACGTGAAACTTTAGTATTTGAAATGTTTCACAGATATCAAAAAATAAACTTTACACAAAACACTGTGCAAATACAAATTTTATGTTGTGAAATCTTTCATAAATAGAAATCAAACAGCAATGTTCCTATCGTGCTTTTCAGACTGGCTAAACACTCAGTTTATCACTGTGTACTCCACTATGTGAAGCACGTGTGCAGTTCCCACCGAATGACACAGATTTCAAAAAAATAAGTATGATTAATTAGATAAGATAAATGACTGATGTAAAAAGTTCCTTCGGCGAGCTCTCTGTTTGGTCATTTGCATGCGATACATGTCGCAAAACCCTTTAAAGACAATTTTTAAGAAGTCCAGCTACGTCAATGTCATGAAAGATTTAAAAAAGAAAAAAGAGGAAAATTAAAGTCAGTGTTCATAATGCATCAAGTTAATCTGCAGTGAAGACGGTGCCGCATGGAAAGATCAGATATAAGGGGGCACTTCTATGGAAATTACTAACAATGAAAATGTATATGATAGTGTTAATGGTGACCTAGAAAAATATACTTCAGTTTTAAATGGAGTCAATTAATAGAAATATGTGCACACCAGCTTATGTCACCTCCCCCCTCCTCCGGTCTAATTTTTACTTACGGTTAAACATTAACTTCTGAGTTTCTCCAGCTGACAACACACACTGTGAGGCTTTGGCAACATCAAAATAACAATCCTATATGGTCAGAAGGGGAGACTCTGACTCTAACAGAACATCCCACTGAACTGACACCTCTGAGAGATCCTATCAGCCCTGTCTCTCCTTTAGGATGCATCTTCTGTGACTGAGGACAAGTGGTTTTTTCTGCCCCTTGTGGCTGTGAACTTGGAAGCTCAAATTTCAGCTGGAAATCGAGAACCCTGGAGTTTTTTTAATCTGCCATTGTAGGGTTTAGTTAGGGCCTGGGGCAGCTCCCCGTGCGGCTCTGATCTTGGGGTTCTGCTGCTCGGTCCCACATACCTCCCCTGCTCTGCAGTCCTCCCGTCATCCTCTCAGAGCCTAAGACCCCAGACTCTGCCCACCCCCTCCACTCCCCACCGCCAAGGGACCTGATTTCATGGCAGCTGATGGAACCTTCTGGAACAGGGCACAGCCTCGGCCATATGCTCCCTAAGTCTGAGGCTGACACTAGAACCCCTCTCTCAGTTCGGCTGACCTGTCCCCCAGGTCAGCCGACAGCATTGCACACTCAGCCTCGGGGCTAGATTTCTTTTTGTTCAGTTTTTTGTTGTTGTTCTTTGGTGAACAAAAAACAAAAACAAAGCAAAGTAAACCCTACAAACACACACACACACACACACACACACACACAAATCGATAAACAAAAAACTTCCCTAAGAACTGCATTCTAAACATCTTCCTTCTAGAACCTAGGCACTGGTTGGTCATGCACCATTCCCCCCCCCCCCCCCCCCAAATAACATTCTCCTCCTTTGGAAATTACGCTGGTTTCCAGTTGTCTATACTTCCTGATTGGAAGTGGAAATACTTTCAGAGGAGAATGCTTTATCTCAGCCCCTGGGGTCTACACCAGGGCCTCTCTTCTCTACCTGCTGGCTTGCTCCTCTGCTGGGGAGGAGCCATGAGCCTTGCCCAGTGGGTGGTGGGCATGAGGGGTCTGTACCTTTGCATTTGAAACAAGGATGACACAGGCAGCATGATCCTGCTCTGCTCCTCCTGCCCCAAGTGTGAGAGAGGCAGACTCTGCCCCCACAGGAGGAGGAGGAAAAACAAGGCGAGGTGCAGGAGCCAGGCAGAGGAGTATGGGAAGGGCTACATGTTGGCTCCATGTATCACCAGGGGGCTTTTAAGCTTTCTAAAAATCAACATGGAAAAAGAGTTTTGACGAATTATACAACTCACGGTGCCCACAGGCCAGATCAGTTGCTCAGAGAACTACAATTCCTGTAGCTCACAGCAGAAGCAAGGTCTCCACAGGAACATTCTAAAGGGCAGGGTCGTGTCATGCACGATGATGAGCAGAGCTTTAGCGGTGTCCACACACCAAGTCAACATTGAGTTGACCGTCAGAGAGCTACCTCTTAACATGCTCTCTTATACAGACCAGTAGTGCTGCCTCGGGTCCAGTAAAAAGCAATTCTGATTATTTGGGGAGGATGATGGGTTGGGAGAGTAACAGCATATCATTCATGCACACGTGTCTCTGGTGATGTGAGTTCATCCAGTTGTCAACTGAGAATACTATGAGAAAATGGACTATATGGCTGCATGACACTCAGGGGATTTTCAGTATGCTGATTCTTTTTCTCTTTTTTTAAGATTTTGTTTATTCATGAGAGACACATAGAGAGAGGCAGAGACACAGGCAGAGGGAGAAGCAGACTCCATCCCGCGCCCCCGAGATCATGACCCACTGAGCCACCCAAGTGCCCTTTTCAGTAAGCTAGACAGGTCCTGGGCAGTAATGAGTTAGGAATTATACACCCTAGAAAGTGCTTGGAACATGGCTTATCTGTCTTGCTAATTTAATAGAGAGCCACTGAGCCTTAGTGGCTAAGCTAAATTAAACATCAACTTGTGGATAATGGTGGCATCCTCTTGGGCAGTCAGGGGGACCCAACAAGAACACCTTGGTGTAGAGACCTCCCTGCCCAGCTCAGGCATAGAGAGTAGGGGAACCTGATGTATGAGACGGTCGGCCTTGCTGACGTTGGCCTTGAGGTCACAATAGTGCTAATACAGTAGGGGCCCTCTGTGGACGCGGGTGTCCTAGGGTGGGGTCAGAGGACTGGTTCTTACCACGGGCTGCTCTTCCTTTGCAGATTTGTTTGGTGTCTTAACTATCTTGGTCTTAACAGTCGCTACAGTGAGGGAGGGTGAGTGTGACCTTGAAATGGCTCTATTTCTGGATGGAATCCTGGGCTGTGAGGGCCACGGAGACAAAGCGGTCTCTTTCACTTTGACTGGTTTCAGGCTCTGGCACACAAAGAGAAGGGGCTTTGTTATTCTCACTTCACTCTTCAGATTCGCATCCCTTTCTTTTCCTCCCTTGAGGGGGCATTGCATGGTCAAGTTTTCAGCCCCAAAGGGCGTAGATTCTGTTCCTTTGCCCAGTCCCACACTCCTTTTTTGGCCCGATTTAATGTGTAGGCTGGGTCTGTTTTTCCACACCTCCCGCTGATGCCACTGTACTAAGAAAAACCAACAGATCAGTGTTTTCTGGAAGCACCTGGAAAGGAGGGAGGGGGGTGAAGTGGCAGCTTGAGGACTGTATCTTATTTGTAGGAAGCTAGGGGAATAAAAGGTTGGAGTGAAGGGACAGGAACCCAAGGAGATAGGGTATGAACCTAACTAGGGCTTAGTGCACCAGGATGACACCTTCCCCTCTCCCTCAGCTGG
The DNA here is from genome assembly GCF_011100685.1 of Canis lupus familiaris. Lineage (NCBI taxonomy): Eukaryota > Metazoa > Chordata > Mammalia > Carnivora > Canidae > Canis > Canis lupus. The sequence goes on along the minus strand of NC_049223.1, from coordinate 7,805,597 downwards.
GCATCCCTTCTTTGTTGGTTTATACCGTCTCATGGACCTCAGCCATTGGGATCCTGGACTCCCATCCACACTTTTAAGCATTTTCTCCTTCAAAATCAGATTTTGGAAAGTGAAAAGTCTCAGGACAGTATGTACACATTCTTCAACCCAGATGTCAGATTAGGGCATAGAATAAAAGAAGAAAAAAAAATTTAAATGCAAACCTTGCTGCCTGAGCTGTCCAACTTTTTCCTTATTTCCATGTCCTCCTTCTGTTTATTAATCTGTGAAATTGAAGGCACATATCATTTGTTATCATTTGCAAATATTTTAAAAAGGAGAATTTTTCTATTAAACTTCCTCAAGCAATGAAAGAATAGAATTATAAACCACTTAACTACTAACACTATTATGAGAACATAAATTATGCTGTTGAATATGAATTAGAAGAGAAAATAAATTTGTGCCAAGAAAAAAGCAATTGAAAGAGGTGAACAGAAAGAAATAAAATTGTGTTTAAAGTCATTAGCATTTGTTCATTGTTTTAAGCATAATAAGGATTATAGAGAAACATACATTGTTTGCTTTTGTGGTAATAATTCATCTCATATTATAATGATAACTATAAATCCCAGGTCATATAAAAGTTTTGGAGAAATTTCAGATAATTCAATAGCCAGACTTCAATAGCATAATGATGAAATTTTGATTTAAAGAGTCAATCCTAGGGATCCCTGGGTGGCGCAGCGGTTTGGTGCCTGCCTTTGGCACAGGGCACAATCCTGGAGACCCGGGATCAAATCCCACGTCGGGCTCCCGGTGCACGGAGCCTGCTTCTCTCTCTGCCTATGTCTCTGCCTCTCTCTCTCTCTCTCTCTCTCTGTGACTATCATAAATAAAAATAAAATAAAAATAAATAAATAAATAAATAAATTAAAATAAAATAAAATAAAGAGTCAATCCTAGTTTTCAGACATGAAAGGCTTTTTTCCCTTCCTAACCCCATAAGAGGCTTTTGATGATATCTATATAATTGAGATATAATCAATATATAACATTATATTAGTTTTAGGTCTACAACATAATAGTTCTAAATTTGTATATGTTGCAAAATGATGGCCACAATAAATCTAGTTAACATCCACCACCATAAATACAGTTTTTTTTTTTTTTTGTGATGGGAACTCTTAGCAAGATTTATTCTCTTAGCAATTTTCAAATCTATAATACAGTATTATTAAATATGGTCACTGTGTTGTACATTACATCCCCATGACTATTTATTTTATAACTGGAAATTTGTATCTTTTGATCACCTTCAGCCATTTCACCCACTTCCCAACCCACCTCTGGCAACCATCAATTCACTCTCTAAGTTCATTTTTCTGTTTTTTCTTTTTTTTCAGATTCAACATATAAGTGAGATTATACTGTATTTGTCTTTCTCCAACTTACTTCACTTCATATAATGTCCTTAAGATTCATCCATCTTGTGCACACGTCAATAATATTAAGCTGTTTTCATTATATGAATCTATGACTATTGCCAGTTATTCTAATTCTGGATAACCTTATGAAATTAAACAATGGTGAGATACACCTCTAATCATTAATCTCACTGGCATGACTATTTAAAAATTTTTCTCTCACCTACAGATAGAGCAGAATTCAACAGAAGGCAGTTCTGCCTCATGAAATCTTGAGGTCTAGGAGAATAGTAACTGAAGTCCATGAAGCATTGCATTAAGGAAGAACTGGGCAGGTGAGCTAAAAACAAGGAGAATGTACAAAGCTTGGATTTGTTTTAAATGCAGTGGGACACCAATGACAAATTTTAAGTGTGTGAGAGGGATGTGTTTGTGATATGATAATATTTACATTATGAAGTCATAATTTGGGGGGAATTATATTTCTGGTCACAGCTAAGTAACTGCTATGAAGCCAACCCTCCCACAGATGACAGCTAGACTTTTTTTTTAACTTCTGGAAAAAAAATGTTTTTAAATTACCTGAAGACAATGGCTTTTAACTTAATAGCAATGCTCAATCTGTCTGGGTGGAGCAACTGAAACTATGATGGAAAACTTGAAGCCTTTCAGGATTGCTGAAGACACTGTTAGGGCAACCATAGCTAGTGAAAGTCCCAAGGCAAGGAAATCCCAAAGAAAGCCAGACTGTGGAGCCTTCAACTTTGTGCATAAATTTTGCCCAAATCCTTAGCAGATGCCGGAATCACGCTTGGCAGTAAAGCTAATGCTCAAAGATTGAACTGAAATTTGAGCTCCCACCCACCACATGTGAGGCAGAGCTTGCAGTCTGAATCAAGTTAAGTGATTTTTTTTTTTTTTTAAGTAGGCTCCATACCCAACCTGAAGCTCAATGCAGGGCTTGAACTCACGACCCTGAGATCACTACTTGAGCTGAGATCAAAAGTCAGATATTTAACCTACTGAGCCACTTAGGTGTCCCTAACTGCCTGATTTTTAAAAATGACACATAATGTTCATAATGCCTGTAAAATCCCCCAAATGCTCAACATACAAATGTGTGTTGCTGATCTATGCTCACGTGAAAAGACTATTAATGTGGACTGACAGTGAGATAGGTAGCTCAAAAGTAGTGGAATGAAGTCTCTTAAGTGCTGAAGGAATGGAAAAAAGTAAAAAACTGTTAACTCGGATTTGTACTGACAGAAAATATCTTTCAAGATTGAAGGTAAGAGAAAGATACTTTCAGGTAAAGGAAAAATAGAAGGATTGTGTCACCAGGATAAACATTAAAGGAAGCTCCTCACACTGAAGAAAAATGATCCCAGGGAGAACATCCAATCTTTAAGAAGGAATTCAGAACATCAGAAATGGTCAATATGTAAGACTATTTTGTCTTAATCTTTCAAATACATATAACTGCTTAAAGCAAAAATCGTAGACATAAATACAATACATAAAACAATATTTCTATATTTTACATGAAACTGCCCTAAATTAACCTTAAGTAAACTGTAAAAGGTTATGGATGTAAATTGTAATTGCTAGAGCCACCACTAAGAGATAGGCAAAAAAGCCAAAATGATAATAAATTAAATTGGAATTCTACTATATATTAAAGGGACAGCAAGAAGAAGAAGAACAATAACAACAACAACAACAACAGAGGAAAGACAACAATGAAAAAATCCAGATAGGACACACAAAAAGCAAATAATAAAATGGTACACTTAAAGCTAATTCTATCAATAATAACATTGAGTGTTGATAGACTGAACAGTCTAGTTAAAATGCAGAAATAGGCAGAATGTATAAAAAAGAAACACTCAATTTTTACTGTCTATAACACAAGCACTTTAACTATAAATACACAGAGAGGCTGAAAATATATGTATTGAAAAAATGCAATGCAAACATAAGAAGGCTGGAGGTACTACATTTATACCTAACATGTATAGTAGATTTCAGGATTAGAGAATCACTAGAGATAGAGTGGGACATTTTATAATGATAAAAGGATCAATTTATGAGAATACATAATAATTATAAATGCAAATGGACCTAATAACAGAGCTTTAAAGCACATAAAGTAAAAAAATTTTTCAAAATTATATAGCCATATAAGACCGCTCTCTCAGCAACTGAAAGAACTAAACAAAAAAGTTAAAGACATATAGATGACCTAAAAAACACTATTACGGGCAACCCGGGTGGCTCAGCGGTTTAGTGCCGCCTTCAGTCCAGGGTGTGATCCTGTAGACCTGGGATCGAGTCCCGCGTTGGGCTCCCTGCATGGAGCCAGCTTCTCCCTCTGCCTGTGTCTCTGCCTCTCTCTCTCTCTCTCTCTCTGTCTCTCATGAATAAATAAATAAAATCTTTTTTAAAAATTAAAAAAATAAATAAAAATAAAAAACACTATTACTACCTTGATTTAATTGATAACTGCAGAATATAAATTATTTTCAAGCAGATATAGTACAGTAAATGATACATGATACACTATATGCTTTTTGGCCATGCAATAACTGCCAACAAATGAATAAAAATTTAAATCGTACAGAGGATGTTCTTTGATTACAGTGGAATTAAACTAGAAATGAATAACATAAATATTTGTAGGAAAATCACTAAATTTATAAATTAAACAACAGAATTCTAAAGCACAAGAGAAATCAGAAATTAGACAATGCTCCAAACTGAATGAAAATATAGGATATCAAAACGTGCATGGTGCTGCTTAGAGGGAGATTAATAGCTTTAAATGCCCAAATACAAATAATAAAAAGCCTGAGATCAATGATCTCAAGTTCCATCCTAAGAAGGTTAAAAAAAAAAAAAAAAAGAATACAGAGTAAGCAAAAGGTAAATAGAGGGGAGAAAAGGACAGAGATCAGAGCATATATCAATTAAATAAAAAAGAAAAAAATAGACCCAAAACTAATGTCTTGAAAAGATCAGCAAAATTAATAAAACCTCAACTAGATTGATTGAGAACATAATTTACTAAAACTGTAATAAAAGATGATTCATTATTTCAGATCCTATAGATACTATAAGGATTATAAGAGAGTGTTATGGAAAACCTCATACTGACAAATACATAATTAAATAAAGTGAAAAAATTGAATAATACAACTTAACAAAACACAAAATGAAATAGAAAATGTGAATAGCTCTATAGCTATTAAAGAAAACAAATCCGTTATCAAAAACTTTCGCATAAAGAAAACTCTAGGTGCAGGTGCTTTCATTGGTGAAGTCTATCAAACATTTTAAAAGAAATAACAGAAATCTTTTCACTAACACCACTAAAATTGTTTTCAGAAGATAGAGAAGACATATTTCTCAAGTCATTTTATGAAGCCAACATAACTCTAACACTAAAACCCAAAAAACATGCATATACACAAAGAAAGAAAATGTAGAGATCAATGTCTCTTATGAACATAGATTCAAAAGTGTTGAATCCTCAACATACTACTAGTAAATTGAGTGCAATAACATATAAAATGTAAGAAAGGTCACAATAGAGGGGTTCACCTCAGAAATGCAAAATTGCTTCAATATTCACAAACCAAAGTATTTCACCATATTACAGGATAAAGGAAAAAATATATAGCCATTTCAATAGCTGCAGAAAAAAACACATTTGATAAAATTCAACAGTCATTCACAAAAGGAACTCTCAGAAAGTAGGAATAAAAGGAAATCTTCTAACCCTGATAAATGACTGCCATGAAAAATCTATAGCCAAATCACACTTAATGATAACGTAATAAAGTTTGCCCCCCTCTGAGGCGGAGAAGGTGACAAGAATGCTTCTTCTCACCACTGTTATCTAACACTGTATTGCAGGTCCTAAATATTGTTATAAACACTAAAAAGAGAAGTGCCTGGATGGCTGGGTTGGTTAAGTGCCTGCCTTTGGCTCGGGTTATAATTCCAGGGTCCTAGAATTGAACCCCACATTGGGCTGCCTGCTCAGCAGGGAGTCTGCTGGTTCCTCTCTCTCTGCCCCTCCCCCCCCATTCGTGCTCTCTCTCTCAGGTAATAAATTCTTTTTTTTTTTTTCAGGTAAATAAAATCTTAAAAAAAAAAAAAGGAAAAGAAATAAAAGGTACAAAGCTTAGAAACAAATAAGTAAAATTATCTCTATTTACAGAAGACCTGATTGCTTAACATATCAAGAATCTACATGTTGTTTACATTTTAAGGAATCTATGAAATTACTCTATTAGGTGAATCTAGCATGTTGAAGAATACAAAGTTACAATAAAATTTATTGTATTTTTATTTTTTTAAAAAAGATTTTATTTACTTATTCATGAGAGGCACAGGGGGAGAGAGGCAGAAACAGGCAGAGAGAGAGGCAGGCTCCGTGCAGGGAGTCCGACGTGGGACTCTACCCCGGGACTCCAGGACCACGCCCTGGGCCAAAGGCAGGCACTAAACCGCTGAGCCACCCAGGGATCCCTGATTGTATTTTTTATATACCAGTACCAAACAATTGGAAATAAAACTTAAGGGCAGCCCCGGTGGCGCAGCAGTTTAGGGTATGATCCTGGAGACTTGGGATCCAGTCCTGTGTCGGGCTCCCTGCATGGAGCCTGCTTCTCCCTCTGCCTGTGCCTGTGCCTGTGCCTGTGCCTCTCTCTCTCTCTCTCTCCTTGTGTCTCTCATGAATAAATAAATAAAATCTTAAAAAAAAGGAAATAAAACAATTCCACTTCTAAATGCATCAAAAAAGGTAAAATATTTAGGAATAAATTTAACAAAAGATGTGCAAAAACCTCCACTGAAAATGAAAACATATTGGCAACAAAAATTAAAGAAGACCTAAATAAATAGAGATGTATACAATGCTTATGGGTTGTATGATTCAGTCTAGTAAAGTGTTCGTATGTCAATCTCCTGGAGTGTATCTGTACATTTTTATCACAATCCTAATCATGAAACAGTTTTTTTTTTTGTAAAAATGGACAAGTTGTCTCTCAAATCTATGTGGAAATATAGAGCATCTAGAATATTCAAAATGACTTTGAAAAGAACAAAGTTGGAGGACTTACTGTTACTTGTTTTCAAGACCCAGTATAAAGCCACAGAAATTAACGTAGTGTAGTACTAGCTTAAGGGTTAACAATTCATTACAACAGAATAGAGAACCCCAAACTATACCTGGCTGATTTTCAACAAAGTTTCCAAAGCAATCAACATAATGGGTGGGTGGCTCAGTTGATTAAGTGGCCAACTCTTGATTTAGGATCAGGTGATGATCTCAGGGCCCTGGGATCCAGCCCTGCCTCTGGTTCCTTGCTCAGCAGGAGTCTGCTTGAAATTCTCTTTCCCTCTCCCTCTACCCCTATCCCCATTTGCTTGCTCTCTTTCTCTTTCAAATAAATAAATAAATAAATAAATAAATAAATAAATAAATAAATCTTTTATATATATATGCATTTATATATGTTATGTATATATATATTATACACCTAAAGATAAGTTGTTTTGTTTTTTTTTTAGAAGAAAATATAAAAGAATATCTTCTTGACTTCAGGGTAAGGCAAGGGTTTCTAAGCATACATAAAGCAATATCCATAAAGGAAAGTAGCTGATAAATTAGGCTTTAAGATAAAGATATATTTTCCCATCAAAATACATTGTCAAGCAAATGAACAGAAAAGGTATAACCGAGGAAAAATATTTATAAAATGTATATCTGGCAAGACTGGTATCCAAGATAAATTTTCTCTATTGTAATTGTATGTTTAGTTTGGAAGAAACTTTCTAGTTATATCTAGCTTCTCTGCACTTATTCGCTAATAAAAAAAACCCTCAATATTTTAAAATGTACTTTTATTTTGAAATAATTGTAGGTTCACATGCAATGATAAGGAATACTATACCAAGAACCTGTAATACTCTGTACTTCCTTTCCCCTAATGTTAACAACTTGGAAAACTATAGTACAATATCACAACCAGGACCTTGACGTTGATACAACCCAGTAATATTATTCAGATTTCCCTAGCAGGCATTTGTATGTGTGTATTTCACTTCATACTAGTTCAGCACCTGTCAAGCCACAGAATCAACACACAGATCCCGTGTTGCCCTTTTGTAACACACCCCACTCCCATACTGTGCCCCTCTCCCCATCGTTAATCCTGGCAACCCCTAATTTGAGACCAAAAAATTTGAGAAACACTGGAAGAAACCTATAAATTAATACTGGAAAGTACATTGTAGTTAGTTCATATATCACGTAGCTGTGTCACATATGTATATTAACAGTGTTACCTGTTTATTAAAATCTATGTAATTCATGACATAGTGTGGGTTAAGTCATTTTCAACTAATCATTTTTAAAATTCATTCCTTTGTTTACTCATAATAAATATTTGAGTATCTACTCTGTAGCAGCCACCAGAGTAGGTTTTGGGGGCACAACTGTGAACAAGGTGGATTTCCTGATCTCAACTAGTTCACCAGATGAAAGTAGAGATAAGTCAACAGGCCATCTCTACAGAGCGTGAGTAGAGCTGAGAGGGAGTCTGTGTGCCATATAAACCTGGGGGTGGGCACATGGTCCGGGCTAGGGGAGTAAGGAGGAAGGGTTCCCAGAGGCCTTATCTGACATCTGACCTGAAGGATGAGCAGAAGCTAACCAAGAGAGGGTAATTTAGGAAGAGGGAACCACCTAGAAGAAATAGTACTCTGAGACATTTTGTAATAAACCTCTTGGTTATAGATAGACAAATATGTCTGCTGATTTCATCGGGCATGAATCACTGCAAGGGTCTGAGGGCTTCACTGTGATGGGTTTGGAACAATATTGGCTCAAGAGAACTTTTCCTTTCACAAGGTTTATCCTCTGCCTCTGTGACTAGAGGTAAAGTAGATTAAGAAGGCTGAGCAGGACTACCAGATGTCCAGGACTGTGTAGAGCAAGCACATTTTCTGACTGGTGGGTGGGAACTCACTGACAGTGAAACAGGGACCACAAGGATAGTAAAATTTGCTCTGCAGTCTGCTAAGTATATGGGGATGCAGTTACATTGAGACACTTCTCATAGCATGCTTCATTATCGCCACTATTCCCAGAGCTATAATGTAAATGCAGTATCCTACAGATCACTGAAAGCATCCCCCAGATTTCAAAGTGGTTCTCAGTCCTATGGCAGTAACTGTTGGCAAACCCTAGGTTCTGCTTGTGGAACACCATCGTCAGAACAGTGATAGTACCAATGAGGGGAACCTGGGTGGTTCAGTCAATTGGGCATCTAACTCTTGACTTCAGCTCAGATCATGATCTCGGGGTTGCAAGATCGAGCCCCCTGTGGGGCATCCTGTTGGATGTGGAGCCTGATTACGATCGCTCTCTCCCTCTCCTTTTGCCCCCATCCCCACTTGCATGCTCACTCTCTCTCTCTCTAAAAAAAATTAATTAAAAAATAATATATAGGAACAGTGATAGTACCAATGAGAAGTGATATAATAACCTAAATCTTATCAAATACACAGGCCTAGTCACATAAATTCAGTCATACATTTTATTATAGTAGATGTCCGGGTCACCAAAATGCTGGTTTCCTAGTTGAATGGCCAAACCTGCCACATTACCCGGAATAGGCCTGACTCAGAGGGAACTCAGGCAACAGGGAACCCAGTTATAGGATCAAGGCCAGCTACAGTGGTGGCTCAGTGCTATGCCCCCAGAACGAGGAGCTACAACAACTTTCGTAGCTCGTTTCCATCTTAACTCTAGATTATCCCTAAGAACCAAATACACTGGGATGAAACAGATGAATAATTAGTTAAAATTAAGAGTTCAGTGATAGTACTTTTCTGATGAGGACATTTTTGTTGTTGTTGTTAGCTTCAAGATATATGAAAGCGAAGGATACAAAAATCCACACATAAAACTCAGTAGCATTTTCTATACCCTAACAACAAACCGTCTGAAAGAAAATAAAGAAAATGATCCCATATACAATAGAATCAAAACATGAAAACATTTCAGAATAAATTTAACCAAAGAGGTGAATGATCTGTACATTGAAGACTACAAGACATTGATGAAAGAAAGTGAAGAAGACACAAATGAATGGAAACGAATGGAACATGGATCTCTCATGTTCATAGGCTGGAAGAATTAATATTGCTCAAAGGGCTCTACTACCCAAAGCCAATGCAATCTCTATTAAGATACCACTTTTTACAGATTGTGCTTTTAACTAAGGGTAGAAAAAATAATCCTAAAACTTATACAGAACTGCAAAAGATTCCCCAAAACTCAAGCAAACCTGAGAAAGAAGAACAAATCTGGTGACATTACACATCATGATTTCAAACTATATTATAAAGCTATAGTAATCAAAACACTATGGTACTAGTGTAAGAACAGACACATAGACCAAATGAAACAGAGTCAAGAGTTCAAAAATCAACCTATGAATAAATAGTCACCTAATATCTGACAAAGGAGCCAAGGACACTCAATGAAGAAAAGACAGTCTCTTCAATAAATGGTGCTGGGAAAATTGGACATTCACATGTTAAAGAATATAACCAGACCCCTATCTTATACCACTAACAAAAAGTACCTCAAAATAAATTACAGACATAAATGTAAGGCCTAAAGCCATAAAACTCTTAGAAGAAAACATAGGGGAAAAGCTTCTTGGGATAGGTCTCAGCAATGATTTTTTGGATATGACACCTAATGCACAAGTAACAAAATAAAAAATAAACAAGTGAGAGACCACTTCATATTAAAGAGCTTCTGCACAGCAAAACAATCAAAACAAAAAAGGCAACTTGTGGAATGGTAGAAAATATTAGGAAATCATATATCTGAGAAGGGATTAATATCCAAAATATGCATAGATCTCATACAACTCCATAACAACAACAACAACACCCAAATAAACCAATTAAAAATGGGCAGATGATTGAGGCCCTGGGTGGCTCAATTGAGTGTCTGACTCCTAGTTTCAGCTCAGGTCATGTTGTTGAGGTCATGGGTTCGAGCCCTGCCTCCAACTCCCAGGCTCAGCCTAGAGTCTGCTTCTTCCTCTCCCTCCCCCTCTGCCTCTTCCTGCACTCATGCACATGTGTACACATGTGTGTGCATGCTCTCCCCCTCTGTCTCTTAAATAAATAAATAAAATCCTTTAAAAAATGTCCAGATGATCTAAGTAGACATTTTCTAAAGAAGATACTCAAATGGCCAACAGGTACATGTAAAGGTATTCAACATCATTAGTCATCAGGGAAATGCAAACCAAAATTGTTAATGAGATATCCCCTCATACTTGATAGAATGGCTATCACTAAAGATAACAAGTGTTGGCAAAAATGTGGAGAAAAGGAAATACTTGTGCCCTACTGGTAGGAATGTAAATTGGTTCAGCCATTATGGAAAACAGTATGGAGTTTCCTCAAAAAGATTAAAAATAGAATTACCATATGACCCAGCAATTCTACTTCTGAGTACTTATCTGAAGGAAGGAAAATCACTATCTCGAAAAGATATCTGCACTCCCATGGTCACTGCAACATAATAACATAATTCACAATAGCCAACACATGGAAACAACCTAACTATCCATTAACAGATAAAGAAAATGTGGCATGGGGATCCTTGGGTGGCGCAGCAGTCTGGCGCCTGTCTTTGGCCCAGGACGCGATCCTGGAGACCCGGGATCGAATCCCACGTCGGGCTCCCGGTGCATGGAGCCTGCTTCTCCCTCTGCCTATGTCTCTGCCTCTCTCTCTCTCTCTCTCTGTGTGACTATCATAAATAAATAAAAATTAAAAAAAAAAAGAAAATGTGGCATGAATATATATATATATGAATACTATATATATAGGAATACTATATATATAGGAATACTAATATATTATATAGTACTAATACTAATATATAATACTAATTATATATATGATATATATAATACTAATTATATAATATAATTATATATATTATATTATATAATTATATAATTATAATGCAGTATCCTACAGATCACTGAATAGGAAGTATTAGGAAAAAAAAAAGGAAGTATTAGGAATACTAATATATTATATAGTACTAATACTAATATATAATACTAATTATATATATATATAATGGAATACTATTCAGCCATAAAAAGAAGGAAATCCTACCATTTGCAACAATGTGGATGGGCCTTGAGAGCATTATACTAAATGAAATCAGTCAGAGGAAGATACTGAATGATTATTTATATCCACATCTAAAAACTGAACTTAGAGAAACAGATAGGTGATTGCCAGAAGCAGGGAGTGGAGTGAGGTTGGCAAAATGGGTGAAGGTGATACCAACAGGCAAATATCTACCTATAATAAATGTCCTAGGAACACAATATATATGGTGACTATAGCTAACGATACTGTATTATATATCTGAAAATTTCTAGGAGAGCAAATCCTACAAGTTGTTGTCACAAGAAAACAAAAAATCTAACTGTGTGTGGTGATGGATGTTAACGAGATTTACCGTACTGATCACTTTACAATATTCACATATATCAAATCATTTTGTTGTACACCTAACATGAATACAATGTAATATGGCAATTATATCTCAATTTTTTAAAAAAGATAAATCAACACCACTATGCACAGGAATCATGGGAAGACACAAAGTTATTTTACACCCTTCCCCTCAAGCCAGTCTAAGGATACCCACACTCCATGTGTCATTGTTTACCCACACTTATTGATAGTGCCTTTTTTATGTGCAGCTCTTTGACTTTTCTTTTTTTTTTTTTAAGATTTTATTTATTTATTCATGAGAGACACACAGAGAGAGAGGGAGAGACAGAGGCAGAGGGAGAAGCAGGCTGCCCATGGGGAGCCCAATGAGAGATTTGATCCCAGGACCCCGGGATCAGGATCTGAGCTGAAGACAAATGCTCAACCACTGAGCAACCCAGGTGCCCTGCTCTTTGACTTTTTAGACTAGGTTCTTGAGAGGCCAGAACACAGACTGCACTGGAAAACAGAAATAAGCATGGAACAAAAACCGTTCAGTGAGAAAGTTTTTTAGATTTCTACAAAATGACTCTGCATCGACTCCACCATCACCCACTTCTTCATCTAGGTGCAATCATCAATCCAGAAATCGTCATTTCTGGAAAAAAAAATACTGTGGCAAGAAACAAAGGAAGCCCGACAGCCATGAAGCCAGCCTCCCACCAAGTTGGTAACAGAATGTCTTGGTGGGAGGGAGAAGGCACCAAACAGAGACTTTGCTGGGCCCAAAGGTATGCCATGGAAGAAGAAGAACCTTAAGCAGACTCCCTCTTCTGAGAACATGAGCCCCCAAACTAGTTCTGAGCATGCCAAGCCTCTTGTGCTGGACCGGGTTTGTGATGCAAGATCTTGCTGCCTGGCAACAAGTGCAGCACTAAACAAACTTCTACACAACACAATAAAATGTGATTGGTTCCCCCGTGGGCAATATAATAGCACCGGTTAACTGCTTAGGGTTTAAATAAAGAGGCAAAGTAAAACTATGGGTTCAGTTCATAGTATCAGCACAAACTCGCTGACCAAGTAGTTTCATTTCTTCCCCAATGCCACTAACCAACTGACAATATAACATTTGGTTCCCGGTCTATAAAAGCACTTTCAATTTTAATGACAATGTGCACATTTAGTTTGTTTTCAGAAGCAACTCCAAGACATTGGAGGAATGACAGAAGGGGTGGGGGAGGCAGAAGAAATTGACCGAATAGACTCAAATAATGGAGACGATTTTTACAGGCCAGGTACCCAAAAGTGAGGGATTCAAAATAATGTTATTTGTTAGCACATGTCTTCTGTGACTAGCTAACCATAATTTTTTCCTTGCCTGAATTCCCAAGTTGGTTTCATAGAAGGCTTTATTGTAGTCTCAGAGCATTGTTTTGCATTAATTTCTATGACAAGAAACCCAAAACACATGGTGCCGAGAGTAACAAAACAGAGTTAGGGAAACGGTCATGACTTGGCACAAAGTGTGACAAGCTGTAAAAAAGGGAATGTTTCAATATCTGAAGTGGTGTTGACTTCCTATGAACAACCTTTTCTCTTCTAAACAGTATCATATTCTTTTCAAGCACATTTAGAACGCAAGTCAAGCTGTGTTTTATTTTTGATTATAATAAACACAGTCAGTTTACTATAACAAAGACATACTAGTGGTGACCAGTTGAAAGCCAAAGTACAACACCATAAGCTGGGCGGGGGGGTGGGGTGGCGGGGCCTCGGGGGTGGGTAGTCCACAGATAAAATAAAAGAGCAGCCGTCTGGAAAGTTCTCTAAAAGAACATAAAAAGGCAGTGTTTTCTTATGAGACTAACACAGAATGCCAAAATATCTAGCTGGGCTCTTTTTTTGTTGTCACTTATGGCAATTTGTAACTAAAAATAGCAAATCCTTCAAAATATTGGGCTCTCATATTTGTTTTTTTTTAATCTCCATAAAACTCAAAAACTTTGTGCACTGCTTTAAATTGTAACACTATTTCTTATGTAAGACTCATCTACATAGCAGCTTATTACATTTGTGTCAGTACTAATCAAACTGTTTTCTTAAAAGGATCTTTTAAAAATGTTTATAGAAATAGCTGAAAAGGATTAAGAAGTACAAACTTTTAGTTGTAAAATAAGTAAGTCATGGGGTTGCAAAGCACAGCATGGGGAATATAGTCAATAATATTATAAGGATGTTGTATGGTGACCACACTTAAAATTGTATTGAACATAGATTAATGTATAGAATTGTCTGTACACTTAAAACTATTATAACATTGTGTGTCAACTATACTTCAGTTAAAAAAAGTTAATAATTTTGTATGTATTTAGATTATTGACAAAGTGTGAAATAGTTCACAATAAAATGGTTACAAATAAAGTTTATAAAGAATTCATGATTCAATTGAATTCCTGATTTCAAATTTATTAGGAAATAACATAAATCACCTTACCATTTCTTGAACTAATGATTTTTCATAATCAAGCTCACATAGTAATCTGTCTCTACCATCCATTAGCTAAAAGAGAAGAATATTATATTTTGATTAAAGAAAAGAACAGAATACCTAAAAGAATACCTAAAATTTCTCCTCAGTAGAATAGAACAACACATATTTTGATTTTAAACATGAGAAAAGCAGATCCTAATATGATTTTAAAAATTTAAATATCTGTAGATTATCATGTAACAGTAATACATTATATATTACTGTATTTTTCTAGAACAACAAGCAAGATATACACAGGAAATGCCAATTTATTGACAATCTTCCTCACCCTATACCAACAAAATGTGATGTTGATATATAATAAAGCAAGTATAGTGTATCAAGAAGAGCACTTTTGCTTTCCTCTTTATAAGACCCATTCATTTATTTTAGATTTTTGTGTTGTATTTCTATGCACATCAAACTCTATGCCAACTGAAAACAATCATCAAAAAGCATACACTGCATAGCCCCTGTACTCCTATGACTTGCCTTGGTATCTTCAATGATTACTTGCCATTCATGTATTATATATAATAATAATCAGTGTTATATACACTGATAAAATTCAAACCTTGGTTTTGACATCCATTCAATTAGTCCGTACATTCATGATTTAATACACATGTGTGGAACACCTTTTAGATGCCAGGCATTTTGTTAGTCTAGAGAGGTACAGAAGTGAAGTAGAACAGATCCCTTCCTCTGAAGCATCTAGGTCTGGTAGGAGAGCAATGTGAAAAAATGACTGTAATACATTAGAAAATATGTTAATAAATCAAATTTTCAGGTGGCCAAAAAGCATAAAGAGCCACAAATTCCGGCAACCATAGTTATAATAAGATATAATAGGAGAAGTACATTTTGACAATGGTCTTGAGGGCTACTGGGAATGCAACCAGTTGGAGAAGGAAAAAGGCAGTGGAAACAGCAAACAAAATAGCACAACAACTGGAGGGGAGTATGAAGTCATGGAGGAATTGGGGAGGGCTTGATGCTATGGAACCCCAGGATGGAGAGAGACAGCAGTGGCAGGAAAGGAAAGGAGGAGGGTTGGGTGACAATATGAGAGGCCTCACTCTCCACAATCAGGGGTGGAAGGCAGGATGATACAATGAGGAACATAAGTGTGTTCAAATCGAAGCTCTGCTCCTTATTAGCTGTGTGGGTAAACTAAGTCGGCTTCAAGCCTTAGTTTTCTTCTCTGTAAAATTAAGATAGTAAAATCTATTTTAAAGAATTAATTCAGAGAGAATTTAACTGTTCCTGGCATATGAAAATCCCCCGGTGTATTTTTAGGTGGTCTGATTTTATACTGTAGACAATGGGAAACCATTGAAGGTTTTAGCACGTGCAATTAGGGTATGACACACTACAGCAGAGTGTGGAAGCTTGATTTGAAAAGGGATGAGGGGGATCCCTGGGTGGCGCAGCGGTTTGGCGCCTGCCTTTGGCCCAGGGTGCGATCCTGGAGACTCGGGATCGAATCCCACGTCGGGCTCCCGGTGCATGGAGCCTGCTTCTCCCTCTGCCTGTGTCTCTGCCTCATTCTCTCTCTCTCTCTGTGACTATCACAAATAAATAAAAATTTAAAAAAAAATTTAAAAAAAAGAAAAAAAAAAGAAAAGGGATGAGGGTAGGAAACAGGAAAATGAAGTTAGAATCTATGGAAATTAAAAAAAAAAAAAAAAAGAATCTATGGAAATGATGACAGCCCCAACCAAGTCTGTAGCAATGTTGTGACAGAGAAGGGGGATTTGAAATACACTGTGGAAGGAAAACCTACAGATTGGGCGACCAAATAGATACGAGGCATAAAGGAGAGAGTAGAGAATGACCCTGGATTTCTCATCTGTTCTTAGGGATCGATGGCAACGTCATTCATTTAAGTGGGGAAACACAGCAGAGTCCAGATTCAAGGGGTAATAAGGTCAAGTTTTGACAGTGATTTGATGAATAGGTAGCACATTTTTTCAGCAAATGTTTTTAAGGGCTGATGACTAAGAATTTAGAGATAAACAAGACAGTTTCTGACCTTAAGAGAGCAAATAGTCCCAGGTATACAGGGCCACAGAAGGAGCTTCTAATTACCATAGGAAATGGATGAGGCTGTCAAAGAGCATGTGACATTGAAATTAAGGATGAGAACAGAATTGAAACTATAGACGTGGTGTTCAGAGAAATCATAAAGCAGGAAAGGAAGTTTGGAAGTCACTGGTAAACAAGTGTGCCAGTTATGGGAGAGGCTGAGGTCAACTAGAGAGAAAAGAAGGAAGATCAAGGATAAATAGAATTCCCAAGAATAGCATTCAAGTGGAAAAATTGAGCAGAGAAGTCACAGAGAATTGACAGATATTGCTTGGAAGGAATGAAGAACCACGTGAAGAATCAGAAGTGAGCATTGCTGTAGAAGACTCTATGATACGGCAGGCAGTCCTTCCATATACAGCAGAAAATTCAGGAAGGAAAAAACCTAAAAAGAATTGAAGGCAGGATGCCTGAGTATCTCAGTGGTTGAGCATCTGCCCTTGGCTCACGTCGTGATCCCGGGGTCCTGGGATTGAGTCCCGCATTGGGCTCCTCACCAGGAGCCTGCTTCTCCCTCTGCCTACCCTCTCTCTGTGTGTCTCTCATGAATAAATAAAATCTTTAAAAAAAAAAGGATTGAAGGCAATAGGAATCTCACTGTGACCTTATACACAAGAAAAACTAGCATCGGGGGAGCGAAAAGGGGTTTGGTAAGCACAGATTTATTTTAAATAACATTTGGAATATAGTAAATGGCAATGGGTGATTAGAGTCAATGGATACCACCAAGACAATGGTTTCACTATATCTGTAGGCTACAGTGAAATTTTTAAAGGCATTAGAGAGAAAGAGGTGATGAAGAAAGTTCCAGAAGAGGAGGAAGGAAGAGATGAGTCAGGGCAAAGAAGAAGGATCCTCTTTGGATAAAAAGGAGTTAAGGTGAGGCTAGGTAAGCTAAGTGACAGAGTAAAAGTGTGCAGAAGGAATTGTTTGTGCATCCTTTCAGGTAAAGCTAGACATCTCTTCTCTATGTACATACTTCTATTACAGTCCACATCACACAGCCCAAGGGTTTTTGTCTCTTGTCCTAGACTTAATCTGCTCCACAGCAGGCCATGCGTGTGTGTGCACGTGTGTATGTATGTGTGTGTATATCTGTCTGTCTGTAATTTTTGTATCTCAGCACTAGCACACTGCTTGGCACTAAAAGGCATCTAGTAAACATCACTGAATTAACTGATATAGTGGAGGATATTGGAAACCAAACCAGTAAATATCAGCTCTCATTTGCTCAACAAGTCCTAATGTGCTTTCCAGTTGACAAAGCACTTTGACTCCCATTATCCCAATATATCCTCATAGTTAAGCCTGTGAAAGACAGAAAGAGGGAGAAGGCACTGGCCCAAGGGACTACAGTGGCAGAAATGGAAGAGGAACCCAAGGTTCTGGGTTCCTTCTGTTCAATACCAAACTGTACCTATTTTCAATGTGTCCGTGGAGGTCCAGGACATATAAAGAAAAAAAGAAAAGAGAAAGGATTTTTTAAATGATCAAACGGACTAGGGATCTGCTATATTTGCTAAAGAGAGCTGTGAATTAAAAACACGGTATAAGGGGATCCCTGGGTGGCTCAGCGGTTTGGCGCCTGCCTTCAGCCCAGGGCATGATCCTGGAGCCCCGGGATCGAGTCCCACTTCAGGCTCCCTGCATGGAGCCTGCCTCTCCCTCTGCCTGTGTCTCTGCCTCTCTCTCTCTCTCTGTCTCTCATGAATAAATAAATAAGGTCTTAAAAAAAAACATGGTATAAGTTATATATAATTTTGAATTTTAGAGTAGTCTTGCTAAAAAAGGTAAAAGAAACAGGTGAAATTAATTTTAATAATATATTTTGTTTATCCAAATATACATTCAAAATGTTATCATCTCAATGTGTAATAATTAATCTTAAAAATCATTGCTGAGATATTTCACTTAAGCTAAGTCTTTGAAGCACATCTCAATTTGGGGACTGAAATTTCATTGGAAATACTTTATCTGTATTTAGACTGCATAAGAATTACAGAGCAGCAAGTAGATTCACATACCAAGTTATTTAAAATATACACAAAGGTTTTCCAATAAACTGAAACAAGTATCAGTTTTTACATTTAAATTTTAAAAATTAAAATTAAATATAACTAAAAATTGAGTTCCTCAGTTGCACTAGACACAATTCATGTGTTCAGCCAGCCACAGGGGGCTACCACCGGGCAGTGCAGACCTAAGGCAGCTGAGGAAACACTTAACTGAAATATTTAAGCTCACACAGATCTTGACTGGTCATTCGAAGGGGCATGTTTCTTTCTAATCGGCGGCTTAGTGGTCAGATTTTTTGCTCTAATTTCTTGTGCTCTTTCCAGAGAAGAGTAAGCTTACACGACTCATCCCTACAAGTGACTGGATAGATCGAACAGTTTTAGAAACACTTAAACTGTGATAATTCCTTAGAGGTTGAGACTAGGAAGCTGCGACTTCATTTTCAACCTAGACATTGATGCCAAGAAGGTGAAACAGATAATGTCCACAGACTCTGGTTTTCTCTGTAAGGATGGGACTTGTGCTGTCACCACTGCAAATAGAATGAAGCACAAGAATATGAACTTGCTCTGCAAATCCATGATGATTTTGCTTATCAGAGAAAACGTCTCCCAACTCTGACCCTTTATGTAACCAATTCTCTAAAAATTAGTTCTTAAGAGTTAATTTTACCGAAAACCTAAGAATACTCTGAACTGTAAAATGGGGCTGAAATTTGGACCTCAAATGACGCACAGGTGGCTGTCGGTTGGGCTCTGGAAACGGGGCTTGTGTGACTGAGGGATGGCATGTTTAATTAAAACTGACTGTTACCCAGTTTTTAAATTACTTTTCATTTTAAGGGGCACCTGGGTGGCTCAGTGGTTGAACGTCTGCCTTTGGCTCAGGTCATGATCGAGTCCCACATCGGGCTCTCCACAGGGAGCCTGCTTCTCCCTGTGCCTATGTCTCTGCCTGTCTCTCTGTGTCTCTCATGAATAAATTTAAAAAAAAACCTTAAAAGCATTTTTTTTAATTTTAAAACTGACACTCGATTCAGTTAGTGGAAAGTATTTATGTTTATTTGGAATAATTCAGAGATGCAAATACACATTTTCACCTGTAAATCTCAGGAACTCTAAACACATTCTCATTCTATGAATCACTCAAAGAGCATTGGTCAGTGTGCCAGGCTCTGTGCTCAGTGCTGGGAATATACCAGAAACAGAGATGATAGCGTCTCTGCTCTCGTGAGGCTTGCAGTACAGCAGGGAAGATTGATTATCACTGAAAATATGTTGATGGCTATGATGGTACAGTAAAGGGAGCTAAGGAAGCCCGAAGCAGGGGTGCCCGACCTGTGTGGGGGGCATAAGTGCTGTGGTCCCACTGGCCCAGATGCACTACGTGATCTTGGCCTTGCTGATACGAAAAGAATTCCTGTCCTAAGTAGAGATTTCCCACATAACGTAGCCCAGCTCGTGCGCAAACAGAAAAATGAACATGAAGCTACATGTGGGCTGAAAAAAAGAATGTTCATTCTTAATAACAGGATTTTTCCACAAGCACATCTCCGGACCTCCTGTGCCATCGAACTTCAGTTCCTTACGGTCAACGAGGCAGACACTCAGTTATCGCAAGTAAAAGAAGTATCTGTACATTAATTCATTTTCAGGAATGAAATCCTTATTTACTGTCAAAGAGCCTACCCAAATCGCGGGAGAGATTAAATATGGAAATGGACTTTCCCCTACACCCCAAGACGATCGGGACCCACCGTTATTCCATCAGTTCTGCTGATATTTCAGTGTAAAAGAGTCATTCGTCAATGTATAAAGTTACAGTACCTTTTGAATGGTTTTATGATTCTTTTCTGCCGTCTCTTTCAGATTTATAATTTCATCTTCTGTAAACAAAAGGAGAGAGAGGCCAACCATGAAATTACAAGCTTACGGCCCTGTATTCAAACTCCCTGCTTCAGGGCAGGCTGTACACTGCTGGCAGGCATGGTGGACGCAAGTCCTAGCAGGACTGTGACCTTCACAACTGCCCTTGACATTCACAGCCTTCTTCCTGCTGTTCAGACGGCTGGTCAGATAGGGATTAAGAACTAAGTTCAAGATCCAAGTGTGGCTGAGGGCTGAAAGCTTTTCATCAATACTAGCAATGGACATTTTTGCTGTTAGTTACAGCGGATACAAAGTGCTTTAGCAGGTGGCACTTGATGACTCAGTAAGAGCTACGAAAACTGGAAAAAGCATTATTACACCACTCTAGGAGGGAAATGAAACTACACTGGCATGGTATAATTTATATTCAAGAGAGACTGTAATATATCTGATTTTATTGATATTTTGCTATAAGTTTTTTTTAATCATTTGTTCATTGCTTTTCATAAATGCAGGTTAAGGGGAACATTATATAATTCTCAGAAATATAAAGATAACAACAGTAAGTGAAAAGATGCTTTAGAGCACTCTAACTTTGGTGATTTCTTTTCTTTTCTTTTTTTTACTTTGGTGATTTCAGTGTGACTTTTACCATTTATATGGTATGTAAAACTGGGAAGGGTTATAAAGTATACACATGAAAATGTATATTATAGGATTATATCCAAAATTGAAGATAATTCCGTGGTAGTAAGTAGTGGCATATTTTTCTGAAGGGCTAACTCTCCACAAAGCAGTCCCCGATATGTGTGCTTAAGTGTTTAAAGGTTATAAATTTTAGATAATCAAACCAGCACATGCAACAGGAAGTCAGCAAAAGTTTCTATCTGTTTATAACATTTCTAAGTGAAATGGAGCACTGCTTAGCACATTTTTCAAAGGTCAATGCTTGTCTTGGGGGGGAAAACACCAGCTTGAGTTAGAATGGCATGGGCTCAAGAATATAACCACAAATAAACTCTCTTTCCCAGGCAAGGAATGCTGTCTTAAATGAAAGTCAAAGTTGGCTAGCAAGCTGATCTTATAAATGTACATAACCAAGCAAAAAACGTATCTTTGGTAAAGACAAACACCGCTAAGGATTTTATGAAGCGCCCGATGCATAGGTTTTTCTCAAAGATGACTGTAAAATGTTACCTAATACTGAATTTTCCTTTAGGTTGAGTCGGATTGCTTCTTCCAGTTCTGAAATGATTTGAAGCAGTCTCTCGTTTGCTACTTTGTACTCCAAATTTTCCCTCTCCAGGGTCCTCTCTCTGGCAAAAGCGTCCTGAAAGATGGGGAATTCCGTCTTTCTAAGCAGAGAGCCAAGGATTTAAATATGCAACACAAGACAATACAGATACAGAAGGGCTATCATATAATTTTCTGAATTCTATTACACACTTATAATATGAATAGTAAAAAGGAAGGAGATTAAATAGAGCTTGCTGGAAGAAAGGCTGCAGTACATTCTGTACAAAGACCACAGCACATGGGGACATTTTATTGACAGGAATAATGCATATCATACTGTTTGTGTGCCCTCATCATTCAGGTCAATTCATTATGGAGGCTGTGTCGGGGAGGCAGCTGGGGCCCCTCCACCCACACTTCCCTCTGTGTGTGTCTGAAGTGCTGTCCGCCTGTAACTAGGCAGGCCGGGGAGACCAGGACGGGCAGCGCCAGGGGGTGGCAAAGTGCATGGCTAAGGAGGGGGGGCTTGTTGCCTTTGTGGCATTTCCCAGTGTCAGTGCTGCCAGTGTCATGAGGAGCACATCACATGTCAAAACGGTGACGTTTTCAGGCTGGGAGCCGCATGGAGTCCATCAGGCACACGGATATCCACACAGTTGGTTTTCTGCTTGGTGGAGGAGCCACCCAGAGGCAATTCATATTCTGAACATTAACATGGCTTTGCATGCCTGTCACACTGGGGACTGTGCAGGCGTTTAATGCTATTGAAGACTTCGGTTTAAATCTCTATGCAAACAGCGATTACCTTGTAAGAAGGTTTCAGGATAACTTACAACAAAAGACTTTAAAGTTATAGTTTTAGTAAAGCAAACTCATTTACATTTTTATTATGTGCGTCTTTTGTTTAAATCTTGCCATGTCCATTATGGGAGAGGCTTTTTCTTACGCAATAGAAGCTTATTGGGACAGCTACTCTTCCTTTCTTCTTCTTCTTCTTGTCTGTTTCAAAGCTTTTGAAAAACATCTGAATATACTCACTTATGGCTGTCTAGATTTTACTGCCACACACTAAAAAAAAATTAAGATGTAATGGACTGGGCGAAGCTGGGGAAGAACTTTTTACTTCATGAGGGTAAAATATTAAATGATTATGCAATCTCAAAATATTAAGAAGTAGGCTTACGAGTCATCATATTATTATGCTAAAAGAGACAGAAGGTTCTATATGCCTTGCTCCAAAATTCATATGGATAACAGAAATACTTTTGAATTTTAATCTTCAGGTGAATGATAACATATTCCTTCTGCAGCAATGTCATGATGGCTAATACACAAGAATGAAATCTTCCCTCAAAAACAAAATCTTTCTTCCCAATATACTGGGTTCCTTTTCGAGTCATGTTTTTATTTAACTTTAGATATATCCAAAAGCAAATTATTAAAATGTTTTACTCTGTGACCATAAGGGCTCAAAAGAAAAATAAGTGGCTACAATTTTGGCAGTGCATTTAATAAACCCAGTACTTTCAACAAGAAGCCACATACTAATGAAGTCAGTTATATCAGAGGGAATTTTTAAAATAGTCTTAAGTTTTGCACTAAACCCAATACAAATCTTCATGATTGTGAGCCACCATTTCATTTAAATTATTTGAGTCCAACTCATTCTTAACTAATGAGTTGATAAGAGTTAATAAACAACACTGTTTTAATAAAGGAAGAATCCCAGGCATTAACTTCTAGTCTCACCATGGCTCCATTTGGAATCATCACAGAATGTACTTATAGACTAAAAAGGGATTTTTAAACAAACAAGCCAACAGGCC
The DNA here is from genome assembly GCF_011100685.1 of Canis lupus familiaris. Taxonomy (NCBI): domain Eukaryota; kingdom Metazoa; phylum Chordata; class Mammalia; order Carnivora; family Canidae; genus Canis; species Canis lupus. The sequence goes on along the minus strand of NC_049223.1, from coordinate 7,782,067 downwards.
AACAAGCAAGCAAGCAAGCAAGCAAACAAACAAACATTTGTCTCCAAAGGCTTAAGCACACATTTTGTAACTAGCAGAACATGAAAACTCACAGTGGATAACATGAGCACTCGTTATCATCTACTAAACAAGAACTATTTGAATTAATCACACCAAGTGTAAAATGTGTAAGTGGTAACAGCTAATACCTTCAGTGCATTTCCTAAAACTCTTGTATACAATCAAGAAACAAGGAAAGCACATTGGACTGGAGGGTTTCTCTTCTTCCTACCCATCCACAGCCCCTGTTCTTGTGAGTTAATCTTTACCTCTGTCCCCACCATCTGTCAGCTGCAGGAACTGCACGTAATTAACTATTCAGACTCCCACAGCAATGAGGACACTCATTAGCAAAATGAACAAAGGGATAGTTCTGGGCTGCCACGGTCATCTGTTACACTCTGAGTGGCAGGTTTTGTGGTGGTGTTCCTCCTACCATCTGCCCACACTACGAGTTTTGGCTTATGTAAACCATGAGGCTTCTTTAAAATAAACTGTGTTAATAAAACCGAGGTTAAGAAGGACAGAGATCATTAAAAGGTGGTTTGCTAGATGTGGCTATTTAAAGCCGCATTGTAGTCGCGGACAGGTTGTGTGTGATCCACGATCAATCTGGGATTTTAAGTTTATAAAGGAACTCGCCAGTGTCAAGTGTTTCTATCATGTTGTGAAAACGAGGACGTCATGGGGTGGCTCGTGTACTGTTTCTCTGGTGAACATTTGCAAGGTGTGCAGAGACGCTTTCTCCGGTAGAATCCTAAACAGATCTTGAAAGCATCATTTTTGAAGACTGGTGTACTGTAGAACCTCACTACTCAAAGTGTGGTCCCCAGACCAGGAGCCTCAGCATCACCCAGGAGCTTATGGGAAAGACAAAATCACGGGCCCCAGCCCAGGCCTCCTGTCAGAATCCGGATCTTAACAAAAGCTGGGGGGGATCCATATGCACAATAAAGTCTGAGGAGTACTATTTAGAGACCTGCATGTGCCTCTCAGCAGTCTCCCTTCTGCAATATTGGCGTCTCAATTCTGCAGGCTTCCCGTACAGTACTCGGACATCTCAATTTGATGCTGGGGGTGGGGGGCGTGCAGTGGGGTTCTGATGCATGCCCATGTTGCATGATAGTCATGGAGAAGAGCAGGTGCTTTCCCAGTGAGTGACAGCCAGGAAAGTGGCACACTGGGGCAGAGCAGCCCTGCAGAGCTGCCACTTTTGAATGACAGCTCTGTTTCAGAGCTGTCAGCAACAAGCAGTCATGTTCACTTCTGGGGGTGGGGAGTGGGGGGTGACAGTTGCACAGCTCATTTTGTTAGGGTAAGAAAAAAATGAAGTCTTTTCAAAACGACAACTCCCACTGCAGTTAAAAACACATGCATGTGTGCGAGCATACACCCACATACATGTGCACGCGCTCTGACAGGTCCCGTAGCAATCAGTCTTCAGGGGGATTTATCAGGGGACAGCACGACGTCCTGATAACTACAGTGGCATGCAGTTAAGTCTCAATGGTTTCCTGCAGAACGAAGCTGGAAAAGATGCTCAGTCCTTGAATGACGTTGCTCAGAGGAATATTCGACGTCAATCCTGGAGAGACGAGGCTTCTGTAACTCCAAGAGCCCCCTTTCCTGATTTCCATTTTGTTATAAATATGACTTGGGCTAGCTGTTTATTAAAGTTTTCCTTTGTGATCACATTCTTGTCAAATTTTTCTCAAAAGCAATTCGAGATATTATGACTGCTTATGAACTATAAACTCTTTATGTAATTTGACAGTAAGAATGAACAAGAGTGATTCCCTATTACTTATTCAGCTTGCTTATTTCAAGTTGTCTCAAGTTTATCTCCACTGCCACTTTGAAATTTTCCAATTGGTCCTCCAGATTCTGTTTTCCAAATCTAAGCTCAGACGCTGGATATGGCAAGCTTTTCTATACCACCAGAGGGAGCAGTTGTCTAAGATGAAATTTCAAATTTAAAAAGCTCTCTTCCAGAACTTCATTCAGTGGCAGGGAGTTTTAGGAAATCTTCTTAGAGGATTGAGAAGGAAAATATTCTCCATAGGTTTGTTTTATATAACTCATGACTGGTTTTGTGGCATTCATGTCTATGTTTCTGAAATGCACACCAGGCCCAGCTGCTCTACACTGCCCTCCATCAAGGTGGGAGACCAGCACCAGACGTTGTATTGGGGCCCTAAGGAGTGGGGAGAAATGTATACTTCTAGTTAATCAGGAGTATTTCACCTCTGTCAAATTTTAGGGTGCTTATAGAAATTGTGACGTGGTCTCCCTGGGGACAGGTTGTGAGAAGGATGCCTGTTGTATTGACTGCGAATTGCTCTGAGTTCTTTGAAGAAAGGTAAGTATATAAATCCTAGATTATCATTATGAGGAAATACACGAGTCCTTATGATCATCTACTTGACTTTCCATGGAATGCTCTGAACAAACCTCAGGACTTGTTGAGACCATCCGGATTTGGTAATTGAGCACCTTACACTACCATATGAGGTCTATCTTGTAATGTTTACATCTCTAAGTGTTCTTAGCCTGTTAACTGTTCTGACACCTGGGGGATGTCAGGATGGAAGGAGGGCCAAACCTATTAGTTTTTTTAGTCTTTTCTACTAAATTGTCTCCGAAAAAAATAAGACTAGATTTAGACCCAGGAAAAGGTTAAGGTAAAGTGAGTACAAAAACTAGATGTGCCTCCTCCAAAGCAATCAGAACATGTAAAAAGAATTAATATTCAATTTTATTACATCTATGCTACAAACACTTCAGACTACATGACTTAGGAAATACTCAGGTGGTTTTATTTTTTTAGGCCCTAAGGAATTCTTATAGATTATACAAAGCAAACACTTCTTCACCAATCAGTAAACAAAATCCTGCAGGATGATGCAAGTGCAATTCCTTATCTCCTCTATAGTTGGAAGTTTTAAGTAAGAATATTAATGTGGGACTTTGGTAAACTATAGATTGCACTTAAAGGCACCAGCAAAGCAGAAGTGTTTCTTCCTCGTGTTAACATTTGGATGTATAACTTTTCACAGCTTTTCTGTGCATATCTATGCATGTGTCAATATTTGCATATGTATTAATGTATTCATACATTATAATATTTACATGTGTATTAATGCATTCTTACATTATAATATAATATTAACATGTGTATTAATATATTCATGCATTATAATATAATATAATAATATAGTCTGTTTTATTTATTTTAAAATTTTATTGATTAATTGATTCATGAGAGACACAGAGAGAGAGAGAGAGAGAGAGGCAGAGACATAGGCAGAGGGAGAAGCAGGCTCCCCGTGGGGAAGCCCAATGTGGGACTTGATCCCAGGACTCCAAGATCACACCCGGAGCAAAAGGCAGACGCTCAACTGCTGAGCCACCCAAGCATCCCAATGTAGTCTGTTCTATATATACGTATCAGTTAGTTAGTTTTGAAAATCACAACCTTGACATCTCACATAGAGCATAGAGCTCCACTTCTTTTGTGGGCTTCAGATTCAGCTGAACTGAGGTCCAGCTGAATGCTATCTTCACCATTTACTAGCTGTGTGCCTGGGCTGAGTTAACCACCCATATCTGCCTCCTCCTCTGTAAACTGAGCTAGATGAGAAGACAAGGTATGGAGTGCCTGCCAATTGATACTCAAAAGACTATTATTCCTCTGGCCTCTCCTCTTTGACAGGTTAGCCTCTTCTTGCTCACTCCTTTCATTTCTGTTCCCACCAGTACTTTGCCCAAGTCATAAACCAGCTTCTGGCTTTCCCTGAAACAAAGAGAACTGAGGGAAAACCCTCCAAGAATTTTCCCTAAAGGTCCTTCTATTCCATGGTGCTTCATGGAAGCCTCTGACTTGGAGAGATTGCTTTGTGTCTTTCAAACTGTCTAAACAGCAAAACAGGGTCGAGTCTTCAAAATTAAAACAAACGTCTATGTGTTCTTCTAGAATAGGAAAATTTTTGCAGTGGGAGATAGGTTCTTTTATTTCTGTTATAAATAAAAGTTGAGAACAATTATATTGCTCCTATTTATAACTATTATGGGTTTTCTGGAATGTGCCATTGAGCAGAAAAGGGTTGGACTGGCTGGTGTTGTGGAGAGATGCCCAAGATAGACTACTTGTAGTTCCTTTATTCTTAACCCAAACTTCTAGAAAGTTATAACTTTATCTACATATATTAAGATTAATTATTCATTGCTTCGAAACTCACAAGTCTTTGAAGTCTAGACTCTTCATATCGGTCTAGTTCTTCTCTTAATTCCTTAATAATCTCTTCTCTCTCCTTCAGTTTTTTTAACAAAATACTCATTTTGATCGTAGCTGATTCTTGCACAAAAGTCTCTTCTTCCACCTCAAAGAATTGCTAGAGGGAGGAGCAGCATTAAAAATCAGACACTAAGTGAGGACCATCAGAAACTAGCTCATGTTTTATTTAAGCTATTGCCTTATAAGTTATTTTATTTTTGTAACTTGCACACAATTCTCAGTAAATAACTATGTTTATATTGAATGATATGCTAAAGTGCCGTAGACTATAGCACATTATTATCCTATAAAACACAAAGCATAATGTGGTATTTTAACTGCTTCAGCCACGCAAGTAATCATAGTAAACCTTAATTGTAAATTCACATCATGGTTGTGAATGCCCTACTTCAATCTTCCCGGAAAGGAAGATAGCGAAAATTTGAATATGTAAAAAGAGAAGTAAGCTTCAATGGTGCAACTCATTCCCCCAGTGGTTTGGTATAGAGATAGGAGAAAAGTATTACTTTGTTCCTTTTTTCCACAGAAAAGCTTTGCAGGCCATTAATCCAGAAAGACTATGTTTCATTTGAAAAATTAGGAATCTAAGACCAAAGCAGATGAATATGCATTAAAATAAGATTTTTTTTCTATGCAAAGCTGTGGATAATGAACCATTAGGCATAAGATAGCAATCCTAAGAGTCTATCTGCAGAACCATTCTAAAATCATATAATTCTAACATATCATTCATTTCTCTGCATGAAAAAATGGCTATGTTCTTGCTTAAAAAAATCGAATACGCTGTTTTTTGATAACACTAATCAAATAGAAATCAAATGAAAAAATATATTCTCAAATTGGTTGGAAATGAATTTGTATATTAGTTGATGCCATATATCATATATGGCGGTGCCCCTATTTTAATTCATTTGACATTTAATTAATTTGGCTCAGTTGGTTAAGTGTCTGACTCCTGATTTCAACTCAAGTCGTGATCTCAGAGTGGTGAGATTGAGCCCTGCCTGCATTGGGCTCTACACTGGGAGTGGAGACTGCCTAGATTCTCTTTCCTTCTCCCTCTGTCCTTTCCTTACTTGCTCTTTCTCTCAAAAAAAAAAAAAATTAATTCATTTGACCTTATATTATGAGCACGTCCCATGTCATTAACATTTTACATAAATGTAATTACTGATGGTTACATCACATTCTGATCTAGAGAAATGCCATTATTTATATAATCATTATAACATATATATTTTCAGGTTTTCATTATACTGTATCTTTATACAAACACCACTGACCACATTTCTGATCTTTTTTTCTTGGCCTAGATCCCTAGAAGTAGAATTCCTGGCCAGAGCATACAAATATTTTAATGGTCTTGATTTCATTTTATAAATTTCTTTTCTTTTTTTTTTTTTTTTTAATTTTTTTTTTTTTTTTTATTATTCATGATAGTCACACACAGAGAGAGAGAGAGGCAGAGACATAGGCAGAGGGAGAAGCAGGCTCCATGCACCGGGAGCCTGACGTGGGATTCGATCCCGGGTTTCCAGGATCGCGCCCTGGGCCAGAGGCAGGCGCTAAACCGCTGCGCCACCCAGGGATCCCTATAAATTTCTTTTCAAAAAGATTGTGCAGTTTACATTCTAACTTGAGGATAAGGATGTCTGTCTTACTACATTCCCTGAATCACTGTATATTTTCTGAGTCTTACTATGACTATATATGAACACAGTATTTTATTTTTATTTTAGTCAGCATGTTTTACCTCTTTTTTTTTTTTTTTTTAAGTAGACTCTACCTCTGACAGGGAGCTGGAACTCACAACCCTGAGATCAAGAGTCACATGCTTTACTCACCCAGCCAGCCAGGTGCCTCTGAATCAGCATGTTTTAATCCCCAAAGTGAATTTTTTATATGATATTAGATATTATGCTTTGCATTTTGAAAATATCCAATTCTAATTATATGCCCTTTTACTGAGAACTCAAAATAATTTTAGAACTTCCATTGATCTATTTAGTAATCAGTTTTATTGATTAGTTTTACTATTTCCATTTGCTAGTACAAAAGCACTGTTTCTAGACATCTTGTTTTAAGCATTTAGGTGCTTCTCCATTTATAGGCAGGACTCTGAAGATCCGTGTCACAGAACCAAACAGGGAAGAAATGCTTACAAAACGAATGCTGTTACTTACTCACTTCCAGCGTGTAAAACTCTCATTCTCAACCCTGCTGTATAAAACCATACTGTCCATTTTGAATTCTTTGAGAATTATAGAATTATTTGTGTTGATGTGTTTGCTGCTAATATATGTGAGCACATGCCCATATAGGAACTACAGCAAAACCTAATCACATCTGCTAAGACACTTAGTATTGTATTTAGAATTAGGTTTTCAAACTAAAATTGCTCCATAATATATGATGAACACCGGCTGGTGAGAATGCTATACCTGGGTAGAATTGAGAGTCAAGCTAGGAACAGAATACTGACAGGGTCTATGCAACACTAACGTAAAATCAGCATCTGAGAATGCAGTAAAGTGTGCATTAAAGTGCAGTAAAGTAGAGCAATCCATATGGCAATACCAGCTTGTTATGCTTATTTATTTAAAAATTTGATTTATTTATTTTAGAAGGATAGGGCACCAGCAGGGAGAGAGAATAAGGGAGAGGGAGAGAGAATTCCAAGGAGACTCCATGCATGCTGAGCACGGAGCCCAATGCAGGGCTGGATCCCACGACCCTGAGATCATGACCTGAGCCAAAACCAAGAGTCAGATGCTTCACCAACTAAGGCACCACCCTCAGCTTTTTAAATTGAGTGGTTGTAAAGAACAAGGTTGATTGCACAGAACAGGATACCCTGCATTGGCATACCAGCTGTGTCACTTAGTGCCCTGTGCCTCACTTTTATTATCTGTAAAATGGGATTAATAATAATACCTAAACTGCTGTGAGAATCAAATAAGATAATGCACAGAAACCATTTTGAACAGCGTCTACAACACATCAGCTCCCTATAAGTATTACACTCTAACATTTTATTTTTGTTCTGTTTTGTCATTCAAACCCAGATGCCACTTGCTCTGGGAAGCCTTAGCACCCCACCTGCCCACCTGCCCTCCACTGCTATTCTTTCTATATCTTTTCAACACTCCTCTTGGGTCATTTCATTTGTTTGTTTATCTGCTCACTAATTTTTGTGTTCTGAAGACGATGGATTTATTTTACTTTTTTAAGAATTTATTTTTTTAAGAGAGAGAGAGGGAGGGAGGGCGGGGGAGGAGCAGAAGGAGAGAGCAAGAGAATCTCAAGTAGACTCCTCACTGAGCACAGAGCCTGACTCCAGACTCAATCTCATGACTCTGAGATCATGACTTGAGCCGAGACCAAGAGTTGGACACTTAACCAACTGAGCCACCTGGACACCCCTATTGAACTTTTTAAAAACTCCAAAATAAAGATGCTTCTGATCAGCTGGCCAGGTCGTCTCCTCTGTAACATGACACAAACCACCCTGGATGCTCATTTAAAATCCCTCCAGGAACTGGGCTGAGATGCTGTACAACTCAGCAGGGCTCCAGCGAGCCTGCCTTTAGGATGGGCTCTGTCCCTCTGTACTTCAGGGCAGGGAGGGTCATGGAAGAACCAAACATTTTGGTTCTTTGGAAGAACAAAACATTTTTTATTTCTGACATTTCATAAAATAATTTTAAGGCCCAAACACATTGGATTCATTTCTCTTCATCTCCAGGAATGCTTCTGATGTTTGACCAATGTTTATTGAATGAGCTGGACTCATGAGGAGATAAGCAAGAAGCACTTTTATTTTTCTTCACCGCCTCTCAGATCTGGTCTACCATCTCATGTTTCTTACCTCTTAGAAAAACTCTCAGGAAGGTGCCACAGCATTTTTGGTTTTGTTTTTTAACTCTTAAATAACAACAACAAAACTGGATAAAGGAAAGAAAGATAGGAAGAAAGCGGAAGCCATAAATTTATAAATAAAACACCCCAAATCTCACTCTAGCCTGCTTTTACCCCATCAAGTTTCCCTGTCCTCCCCATCTGTGGCCTCCCTTGGACTTGGCATCCTGTGGATAGAGGAGACGGGCTGAAACTGGATTTCTTTTCTCATACCCAGAAATTTGCTCAACATCCTCCAGTCCAGATGTTGCTGCAAAAGTATTTTTTTTAGGTGGGATTAACATTAAAATCTGTGGACTGAGTAAAGCAGATTACCCTCCATAACGTGGATGGGCCTCATCCAATCGTTGAAGGTCTTTGGAGAAAGACTGTTTTTGGACTTGAGCTGTAACATCAACTCTTCCCTGGATCTCTGGCCTGCTGGCCTACCTTGCTTTCCAGCCCTGACAATTGTGTGAGCCAATTCCTTATAATCAATCTCTCTCTTTTTTTTTTCTCTTGCTCTCTATACACACTGGTTCTATTTCTCTGGAGAATCCTGACTAATATAATATCTACATCTGAAGACCATAAATTCACACCAACACCTCCAATTCCAACCTAATACCATGGCATTTATTTATTTTTTTTTTTTTTTACCATGGCATTTATTACAGCCATCTCCTTTCCATAGCATAACCCCTTCTCTCGCAGTGGGAAAGCTGGCTCCAGATGCGTGATGCACTGATGGGTTTGCTTCATGTCACCCACATCCCTTCATGTCACCCATCTCCTGGCCACATTGTGCCACCAAGAGCTTGCCTCTGATGCAGGCAATGGGATGGAAAAGGCAGAAGCATGCCTTTGGTCTTTTAATTCACAATGGCCAGAAAATTTTATTTTTTTGGACTTTAATTCCTTTGGTCTTGCAAGAAGAGTGAATATTTGTATTTTAATTTTTCCTTTAGCATTTGAGAAGTAGTTGATATTCAAATCTTTGGCATAACTCTTGGATTTTTATTATTAGAATAATTTTATGATGTCATTTGGTCTCATGGGCAAAACTTCTTGACCAAGAGTATTGAACAACACAGCTGGATATAATCTAGGGTGAGAAACAGACTAGAAAATGAATTCTCAGGGCAGCCCGGGTGGCTCAGCGGTTTAGCGCCGTCGTCAGCTCCGGGCGTGATCCTGGAGACCCAGGATCGAGTCCCACATCGGGCTCCCTGCATGGAGCCTGCTTCTCCCTCTGCCTGTGTCTCTGCCTCTCTCTCTGTCTCTCATGAATAAATAAATAAAATCTTTAAAAAAAAAAAAAAGAAAATGAATTCTCAGTATCAGATACAAGGTGACCTTGCCCTTAAATGGAAATAATGCACTCTTCCAACCAGATGCCAAATCTCCCAGGGTACCAGCAATCTCATGATCCTCAGAGAACAGTGCTTGATATTTGGGGGCTACATCATGAAGGTGGGAACAAGGCTTTCTTCTCTCCCCAAGGTTCAGATACACAGCTGATTGATCATAGGCTAAATGATTAAGTTCAATGTGTTAAAAAGAGAAGAAAGGAAAAGAAAAATCCAGGAAATGTTGTCTCCTCCCATATGAAGTGATACCCTCCATTCTGACCCTGGAAGAAGAAACTTGGTCACATTATTTGGCCATCCCCCTCCTACTATCTTTCTCACTGGGGCAAGCCCTGCAGGAGCATATGCTCTGTCCTGGCAGGAAGAGACCCACCCAGCCCCGTCCTGCCTCTGATGGGAGTAAAGTCTGCCAAGTTTTGAGAGTTAGCACTGGGGAGCCTGCTTTCTTAGTAAAGCAGATGATCTCCATCTGCTGGCTCTCTGACTTTATTTTTCAATTTGTCCAGAACCTGGGTGGGGAAGAGCAGTATTATTTATCAAGCATCATAAATGCTGCAATAATATTTATCTTTCAAGGTGGCAAATCTAAGCATGTCACAAAAACTGCTTAGGATTCCATAATGATTCTTTGATGTCTTCAACACAAAGTATTAATTCCTTAGGCTCACTTCCCTGCATTGTCTCTCAGCACTCTCTCCAGTCCTCTTGTCCTCCAGCCTTACCAAACTACCTGCAGCTCCCTGACTGCCCTACACTTTAATGCTTCTGTTCCATGAAATGGGCCATGTCCTTGAGCCCTCTCATCTCCCCTAAGCTTGCCAAATATTCACCATCCTTCAAGGCTTAGCTTAGGAATCACCTCATCCTGAAAATCTTAACTACTTCCCCAATCCCCACAGAAGAGTTGGACACCTATTGGGTGCAAATCCTTTTTTTTTAAGATTTTATTTATTTATTCATGAGAGATATGCAGAGAGAGAGGCAGAGACATAGGAAGAGGGAGAAGCAGGAGCCCGATGTGGGACATGATCCCAGGATCCTGAGATCACGACCTGAGGGAAAGGCGGACGCTCAACCACTGAGCCATCAAGGTGCCCCATGTGCAAATCTTGATTATGGATTGTAATTGCTGAATTCTTTCTTTTCTTTTTCCTTTCCTTTTCTTTTATATCCCTCATGGCCACTAGATTATGAACAATATAAGTACAAGGACTGCTTTTGTCTCTGCTACAAAAATCAGATGATGCATGGATGACTCAACAATTGAGTGAAAGGACAGACAGTTCAAGCCTTCAACATCATGCACTGCCATGTTCTAGGACATCCTTACTAAGAACTCATGTCCATTCTGGGTACCATGGCATAGGTCAAGTTCTTGGCATCTTTTTTGGGTATATTCTGGCCTAGAAACCAGAATGTTCAGCAAACTTTTATTGACTATCTGATGTGTCAGACTCTCTGCTAGGACCAGAGTACAAAGACAAATATAGCTTAGTCCCTGGCCCACAGGAACAAAGATTCTACAGTACAAACCAATCCACAAGTGGGTAATTGTGATGCAATTCAGTGTGTCAATGATCCAGGAGAGAAAGAGCATTCTAGCAAGAAGGGACATTATAAGAACATTCCAGGGAGGTGACTAATAACTTGAGGTGTGGAGAGGAAGGCAGGTGAATGCAAGTAGCTCAGTATTGCTGGAGGGTAACACTTTCACCAAGAAGTGGGAGATAAGACTGGAGAAAATAAGGGCCTTCTGGGCCATGGTAAGGGCTTAGACATCATCCTACAGTTACAAAGAAGATGCTGAAAGGTTTCAAAAGGGGGAAAGATGTGAAGGGGTTTATGTTTTGAAAGACCACTCATTTGACCAGGCAGAGAAAGACTTTCAGAGACCAGATGGATAAGAGGTAACAGCCACAGGCCAGGCAAGCAATGCTGACTGCCTGACCTAGTTCTGTGGCAAGACACCAGGGATGGATTTAGAATGTAAAAAACTGGCAGGAGTTGATTGACTGAAAACTAGAGTGAATTTTTTATTTATGCTTTGTCACCAACCTACAGTTTTACTACAGACTTAGTGGCTTAAAACACACGTCTTATCTCACAGTTTCTGTGGGTCAGGAGTTGAGGCATGGCTTAGGTGGGCCCTCTGCTTGGAGGCTCCAGGCTGCAATCCAAGTGTTGTCTGGGACTGGTTTTGGTGGAGGCTCAACTGGGAAAGGATCTGCTTTCATGTTCACTCAAGCTGCTGGAAGGATTCGGGTCCTTGCATCTGATTCTTGCTGAGTGTAGGCCAGAGACTGCCTGCTGTTCTTTACTTCCAAATGTTGGGGCTCCCCCACATGGCCTCTTGCTTTCTCCAAGCCACCAAAGGAGAGACTCTGCATGACAGGAGCTACACTCTTAGGAAATATAATCATCTGGGCACCTTTGCTATAATCTACGAGTTAGAAGACCCACATCCTGCCCACTCTCAGGGAGATAAGGAGGGTGATCACACACAGCGTGAACACCCGGAGGCTAGATTGTGGTGTCCAGCCCAAGGAGTGACTGCTGGCTTCCCAGCCCGGAGACTAGCTAGGCTGTGCTGCCAACACATGAGACCAGGAGACCTGGGGGAGGAGGGGAGCAGTGTGGAGATAAGAGGGAAGATAGGTCTTGCGGTTGGTGTCATGGTGAGTCTGCAGTGACTTATTTTGTAATCTGCATGTTCATTTTTTTTCCTATTTCATCTAGGCAGTTTTCTTTCCCACCCTCTCCTCAACATAGAGCCTCATTCAGGCCATTGAGTGCTCCGGGGAGGGTGTTCCTCACAATCCAAGGAGTATATCCTGCCCTTGGCAGTGGCCCGTCTTGGTTTCCTAAATCAGAGTCCAGAAAACTTATTCCCCTCCAAATACCAAAATGTTGGTATTTTACCACATAATACTATTACTAGGACTTAAAAATCTGAAATAAAAATCACTTAATGCCAAAAAAAAAAAATATCACTTAACACCGGGATAGTATTTGCTGCATTAAAATTTGGGATCTAAAATTAGTGCCCTCATTAGATATGGTTCTTCAATATTTCTCTCACCTTCAGGAATGTACAAAAATGACAGTCAACAATGCAAGGCTTCTACTGGGAGACTAAATACTTTCCTAGTTCAAAGACTTTTAAGAACAATGTTAGTATATTATTATTTTAACAAATGCATTATTAACAGCCTTGTAATGAATTTGGGTAATTCTGCATCAAATCTTCATCTACATTTGACAATGTAAAGAAGAAGACAAACCCAAAATACTTTTCTTGGAACAAACACTACTACTTGCTATCCATGAAGGGGTTGCGGTCCTGCAAAATAGACAACGAGCTATTTGCAATGATCTCCTCAAAGTCATCAAAGAGCAATGTAATTATGTGATAGGGAAACACTGGAAGTTAACTCACAGCAATTTTTCATTCTTCCAGTTGATGACAATCAGAAAGGGATTTCTGAGAAGGTAAAAGACTTGGCACAGAAATTGTCTCCAGCTTTTTTTTTTCTTTGTCTCCAGCTTTAATGACAAAACAACTGACACCTTTTTTTAAATATCATGTGTTTTTTGTTTTTTTCCTAAGACTTTGATTACATTTTCTTCTATCTTATGTAGTGAATTTACTTTTTGAGCTACACTTACTTTACCTGCTAGTAGTTTATATTAGAACTATGAGTTTAATGTTCATGTTCTATGTGTTTTTGTTTTTATTTGTTGTTTCATTTATGCTCATAACATTTGTACTTGAAATGTAGAATACATTTATTTCACTACTTTAAAAATGTCTATGAGTGGGAGTAGAAGAAGATGGTCAAAACGCACAAACTTTCAGTTTGTCTGCAACATGATGAATCTAGTTAACACTACCGTATGGTATGTTTGAAAGTTGCTAAGAGAATAGATTTTAAAAGTTTTCATCACAAGGAAAAAAAATTTCTAACTCTATGAGGAGATGTAAGTTAAACTTATCATGAAACTTATCATGATAATCATTTTGCCATATATGTAAGTCAGGTTACTCTGCTGCACACCTTAAACTCATGGAGAGCTGTATGTCATTTATATCTCAATAAAACTGAAAAAAGATCTGTGAATTCTAATACTTTAAAATAAATATTAAAATAAATTAATTAAATAGCATCATTTATATTTTATGGAACACAAATATAAAAAAAATATGGAGCCGGAGGTCTGCTTCAGGTAGCCTCCTCTTGCCTTTCCTAGCCTGTCACTAGAACAAGGAGTGCTGACTCTCCTTTGTGTTGGAGTTTGAGTTTTCTCAGAGTCACTGGGGCAATACCCCTGGGGGTTCTGATTACGTATTTATCCCACATGTTACGAGGGTGCTAAGAAACTACAAAGCATTTAAGGTGAGCAGGATACTGAGGAGTCTGGAAACTCTCTTCCTATGAGGACTGGTTAAGGAGTCAGGGGCTTAACCAAAGGGGAGAAAGCATGAATATCAGTGTTTTCTCCAACAATGTGAGAACACGTGGAAGAGGAATTCATCGCCATTCACCTTTCCTTCTGAATGTCAATTACAGCTGAACCAAAAATAAAGTCAATGAAATAAAAACTGAAGATAAAAAAATTTGCATTTTTCTGTAATTCACCTGAATTTAATTCCAGTCTTGTCTTTCTATAGAAATATAATAAATAATTATGCTGCACATGAAGCATTTTGCACAGTGCCTGGGCCATAATAGATTTTTCAATACGTGACAACTGCTTTCATTATCACTAATGATTGGCCTAGAGAAAATGAGGAAGTATCACCAAGCATTTTCACTTATGTTCCTGTAACTAATGCCCATCACCACCTAAGATAAAAGAATAACCACAGTCCCAGGCTACATTAGGTTTCAGTAGAGCAGGTCTATGCAGAACATGGGCATTCTCTACAGCCCCATATACTTTTCTCAACTTAAATATGTTTCCATACCTCTCCTCTCCTCCAATCTACCCCAGATTTTTCTCACAGAAAAAAGAACATCCACTAAGAAGGTAATGACTTCATTCCTTAGCCCTGTGTTGGTAAAGGTGAGGGTGGTGCTTTGATTTGAGGAAATGAAATTCCAATGGTTATATTTCAAGCATTCAGGAGTGTGGTGTGTGTGTGTGACTGTGCCTAATATTTTGAATGGGAAATATTCTCCTCCTTACTATGTAACCCAAAGAATCTCTTCTACATGAAGAGCACTGCAAGAACACACCAGCATTCATTCTGTACATATTCATGGGGTCTGCTTTGCAAAGTTCTGGGCTAGTCACAAATTTCCCCATATATAAGAAAATCCTCAACATCCTGTATAGAGGAGAAGAATAGAGCTTCATAGTTTCTAAAGTTCTCTTTAAAAGACTTGGGAGACCATCATCTAAGAAAGCATCCAAGTTCATGCAGTAAGGCACAGGAAGTGAGCATATTCCAAACTGGAAAGCAAAATTAAATGATCTTCCATGCCAAAGAGTCTGGAGAATCAGCTCCACCAGCCTGTCAGCCTTCATTTGAATTGCACCTTGATGCTTCTCTGCAAAGAAGCATGTCTTAGGCTGATTCAGACTCTTCAGCTTCACAAAAGTCACAGGACTCCTTCTTTGCTGGGAGCTACATTCATCATATGGAGTGTGAGGCTGGTTCTGGGCTTTCTTGATGCATTCATGCCAAAGGACTGTGCGTCCCCAACCTCTTTGTCTCCTTACAGTATGCACTCAATTCTTCCACTTGACAAGACAATGAAACAACTAGTCCCTCCCTACTCAGGGATGGGAAACAGGAACTATCCCATGTGGGTCTCTGGAAAGGGACCTGATTAATCCAGGCAACACTGTAGTCGGGTCATAGAGGAAACCAGCCTTAGGATTTAGTTCACCTTCTTCATTTGATAGGAGTCCATCAGTAACTCATAAATAAGCATAATAATGGCTTTTTGTTTGGAATAATTTATTGAGTCCATCCCTTGATGGAGCAGCTGGATGGAAGGAGAGTAAGACTAGTTTGTCTTTTGAGAAGAGCAGTATGAGGGTATTGAGGCAATCATTTCACAATATACACAAATATTGAATCATTATGTTGCACACTTGAAACTAATATTATATACCAGGTATACTTCAATTAAAAAAAGAGAGATCTGATAATTCCACATTTGTAAATTTGTGAACAAAGTGGTTGTATACAGTTTTCATAAAATCAATGGTTTCACATCAAAATATTTTGGTGAAGCGGAAGAAATCAATCACAAAATAGCACATATTGTACTCTCATTTATATGAAATGTTCAGAATAGATCAATCAGTAGCAACAAAAAGTAGATGAATAGTTGCCAGGGGTTTGGAGCAGGGAAGATAAAAGGGGAAGCGAGTAGTGGGAGTGACTGCCAATGGGTACAAGCTTTCTCTTGGGGGTGATGAAAATGTTTTAAAATTAGATTATGATGGGACGCCTGGGTGGCTCAGCAGTTGAGCATCTGCCTTTGGTTCAGGGTGTGATCCCAGTTTGGGGATCGAGTCCCACATCAAGCTCCCTGTGAGGGAGGCTGCTTCTCCCTCTGCCTATGTCTCTGCCTCTCTCTGTGTCTCTCATAAATAAATCAAACCATAAATAAATAAATAATAAATAAATAAATAAGTTTATGATGATGGCTGCACAACTCTGTAAATATACTCTAACCCAGTGAACTGAACACTTTAAATGAGTGAATCTTACGTTATGTCAATTATACCTCAATACAGCTGATTGGGACCCCTGGCTGTTTCAGTCAGAAGAGCATGTGACTCTGGATCTCCGGGCCATGAGTTCGAGCCCCACATTGGGTATAGACATTACCTAAATAAAAAGCTTTATAGGGATCCCTGGGTGGCGCAGCGGTTTACCGCCTGCCTCTGGCCCAGGGCACGATCCTGGAGACCCGGGATTGAATCCCACGTCAGGCTCCCGGTGCATGGAGCCTGCTTCTCCCTCTGCCTATGTCTCTGCCTCTCTCTCTCTCTGTGTGTGACTATCATGAATAAATAAAAATTAAAAAAAAAAAAAAAAAGCTTTATAAAGGGACACCTGGGTAGCTTAGTGTTTGGTGTCTGCCTTTTGCTCAGGGCATGATCCCAGGGTCCCGGGATGAAGTCCTGCATCAGGTTCCCCATGGGGAGCTTGCTTCTCCCTCTGCCTATGTTTCTGCCTCTCTATCTGTGTCTCTCATGAATAAAGAAATAAAATCTTTTTTAAAAGCTTCAAAAAAAATCAAAGGATTCCATGATTCCAATCAAACCACTCTTAAGATATGACAAAAAAGATTCCATATTCATTTTTTAAGATTTATTTATTTATTTGAGAGAGAATGTGTGTACAGCTTGGGGAGGAGCAGAGGGAGAAGGAGAAGCAGACTCTCCACTGAGTCCTATGAGGGACTCAATCCCACGATCCTGGGATCATGACCTGGACCTGTTGGCAGCCACTTAACCAACTGAGTGACCCAGGCACCCCAAGATGCCATATTCTAAGGACATAAAGTACTTAGCAATAACTTAGTTGTATGAGAAAGACAGATAGCCTGCATAAATAAAGTTATAAAACTTCATTGAAACACACAATAAAAGACATAAATGAATCGAGAGAGGTATTCTTGAATAAGAAGACTGAATATTATAAATGATACAAATTTCTTTTGAAATTCATGAATAATTTTCCAATCAGTTCAGTTTCAATAAAAATACCAAGAGGGGCATTTTTGGAATGGAAGTAAGCAAAATTATTTCAAGGTTTACCTGGAGGAATAAAAAAACAATGGAAAAACTGCTTGTTAATTCAAAAAATAGTGAAAATGTCCTTGACTTTTCCAAGGGTTTTATAAGCTCCTAAATCCCTTTATTAAACCCCTCTGTGTTTGAAATACCTAGTTTCTTCTCTGAATCTGAATTCATACATATCCCAAACCAAAAATAATTAAATAAGGTGTAAGTTTTAGAAATACCTTTCTTTTGTCTGCAAACGAGGTACTAACATATCATGCAGGAGACTGTTTCAAAAGTTAAATAGATTTAAAAACTTGCTCCATAGCTGAAAAGGGACTTGTACCTGTATCCTTAACTGGCCTCCAGAGGGCAGCAGAGTCATTTATCCTTAACCAAAGTTCCCTCTTAACCCAAGTGTTTACTTTGGTGGTGTTTTTTTTTTCAACACTCTTCTGTTTTTCTCATGACCAAGCCTCAGCAAACTGGGTGGCCAGGATTAGGCAGGCTGCAGGAGGTCATGGATCAAAGCAATGACAACAAACCAAAGGGAAGATTCAAATAATCACTTTTATGTCATTAAAACAATTTTTTTAATTAGATAAACCAACAACAACTCATACACTGATGCTTAAGTATATTTAACTAGCACATGTTTTTGAAAAACTGAAGAATAGAAAGCATTTAGTCAATTCAGGACTTTCTACTTTTAGAAGTACAAGAAGTTTATATAAAGAGCGAAGTCACTTATTCTGCTTATTTTTTTGACTTTTTTTCCTTTGGAAATCTCTACACCTAATGTGGGGCTCGAACCCACTACCCCAAGATCAAGAGTCACGCTTGTTCTTCCAACTGAGCCAGCCAGGTGCCCCATTCTGCCATAGTTTTTGAGCATTTGATACCCACTAGAAGTATGGCTGAGTCCCAGAAACTGTCAAAAATGCAAAAAATTCGGAAGTCATGTTCAAAAGAACTGTGGGATTCTGACTTATTTCTTCCACTGTAAACAACAAAAATTCTGGAATAAGGTAGGCGAAATGCATCCATAAGCTGACAAAGTAAGGAATACTTAGGCTAAAATGAAGTGAAATGCAGAAATCCAGGGAAGTGTACAGAATGCTGGAGATGGCTTTCACTCCAGGGCATTGCCAACCCAGGTATCTGTGAACTTTGATTTACACCTCTTTGTGGGACACAGAGAAGAGACATCACTTGGGTCCTCTTCAAAGTGGTGATTGTAATTCTACATAATAGATCTCATTAAGGTTGAGACACCAGAGGGCGACTCCTTCAGTGTAAAAACAAACCAGAACTACCTTGAACTGTGCACCCTCTCCTATCCCACTGAAAGTGAAGCTGCCTTCTGTCTGGAATCTTGGCTCTGAGTACAGAGGGGGGGTGGGGATTCTTTTCTGAGTTTTATGAGCACAAGATGAAAGATGACCTACACAGTTTGCGACTCAAAGTCATACATCTGGATGCTCTAAAATGCCTTGAGCCAAAAGTCAGATTAAAGTGGTCACAGACCCAGGAATCTCACAGAAGCAAACAAATCTCTTGTAGAAACTGATTTCTATTCTAGGCCTCCCTCAAGGAATTCCCACAGAAATATGAGTTCAGGGCAGCCTGGTGGCTCAGTGATTTAGTGCTGCCTTCAGCCCAGGGCGTGGTCCTGGAGACCCAGGATCCAGTCCCACATTGAGTCCCTGCATGGAGCCTGCTTCTCCCTCTACCTGTGTCTCTGCCTCTCTGTCTCTCTGTGTCTGTCCTGAAAAAAATAAATAAAATCTTTAAAAAAAAAAGAAAAAAGAAATATGAGTTCACAGTCGGAAATCATAAAACTCAAAAGTAAATGACATACTCCTGTGACAGCACTATCAGACCCTCAAAGGTGGAAATAGTGAAACACAGACTATAAATCAGGTATAATTAAATATGTTTATAGAAATAACAGGACTAGGGACACCTGGGTGGCTCTGTGATTGAGCATCTGCCTTCAGCTCAGGGTGTGATACCAGGGTCCTAAGAGGGAGTCCTGCATCAGGCTCCCCAGAGGGAGCCTGCTTCTCCCTGTGCCTGTGTTTCTCATGAAGAAATAAATAAAATCTTAAAAAAAAAAAAAAGAAAGAACAGGACTAAAATTATGAGCAAAAAGCAAAAACCTTAAAAAACAAAAAAAAACAATAACCAAGCATAGAATGTCAAACAGAATTCCTAGTCATCAAAAATATTATAATATTTAAAAACTCACAGAAATAGATAAGATAGTAATTTAAAAATGGGTTTAGGGATCCCTGGGTGGCGCAGCGGTTTAGCGCCTGCCTTTGGCCCAGGGCGCGATCCTGGAGACCCGGGATCGAATCCTACGTCGGGCTCCCGGTGCGTGGAGCCTGCTTCTCCCTCTGCCTGTGTCTCTGCCTCTCTCTCTCTCTGTAACTATCATAAATAAATAAAAATTAAAAAAAAAAACTATTAAAACAAAAATCTCAACTTGACCAGATATGAAACAATTTCAAAACCTTTAAAGGTGTACTGGGAAAAACCAGGCTTTTTTAAAAAACACGTTTGTCATTACCGAAAAGAGACGTCTTTAGGTAGAAATAAAAGCCCGATGCTGCGTAGATAATGCAGATAGTTCTACGTATCTGGTCAGTGGGCCGGTCTTCAGCCCCCACTTCTGTTCATTCCTTATTGCTGGGATTTCGTCCTCGGTGCTGCGAGCTGGGTGGCTAACGGGGCGGCGCGGCGGGGCGCAGCGGCCTCGGCCCCCGACTCTCTGGCCTCCGGCGTCCTGCGTCCTTGGAGCCCGGCGGTCGCGACCTTGAGGCCCCAGCGCCTGGATTTCCGCACCTCCCTCCTCGCCCTCCTCTCCAGGCTGTCTCCGGCGAGGGGCCCCCCAGGGAATCGAGGCCTCTAAGCTCGACGCACCCGCCGGCTCAGTGGTCTGCCGCGTTCTGCACCCCGGTTGTCGGCACCGGCCGTGACCTCTCCCTGCACGGAGGGTCTCCGCAGGCAGGAACTGGGGGCCTTCGCCGGCACCCTCCGATCCCTCGTCCTTGGCCCCACTCTCACCATTGCGGTAATTCTGCGGGTAATTGGTGGAGGACCCTGCGACGCGGGTGGCGTCTGTAAGGGTTACGGTCCGCTGCCCCTCTACTGCCTCGCGCTGGAGCCCCACCAGGGCCTGTCACATTTGCTGCCCCCGCACCCCTTTCTCCTTCAGCAGCATCGAACTCCACGGTCCCTCCAGCCCCCCACTGCGAAGGCACTTCCTGGGGTGATTCTTCTTTATGGCAGTCTGGTGTGCAAATACATCTTCCTTGCTGTCATTCCTGTTGAGGAAACCATATCCGTTTCCTACATGGAACCCTTTTACTGTTCCTTGTGATGAGTTTGTCCCCGCCGGCAGGCAGCGCTCCGCTCCTGCTACCCATCGAACTTCAAATCTTTTTTCTTTTTTAAGATTTTTTTTTTTTTTTAACTTCATACTTTTTTTTTTTTAAAGACCTCTGGCGGGGAGCCTGATGTGGGACTCTATTGGGATCACGGCCTGGACCGAAGGCAGACGCTGCACCACCGAGCCACCCAGGTGCCTCGATATATGTTATTAAGCCTTTATTTTAAAATATTTTTGAGGTTAAATCAAATAGACAAGGCCCTAGACAAAGATCTCATTATTATCACACTCAAAGGCAATAGGAAAACAAATAGTCTTAAAACCATTAAGGACATTGAATGAGGAATCCAAAAGATGTCAACTAGTCAACCAATCCCTCTAGGCCCAGCAGGCTTTTCCAGTAGGTCTAAATATTTAAGGAAGAAATATTTCCAATCTTATATAAATGCTCCTAGGGAACAAAATGAGGATAATACCCTCAATTCATTTAATTAAGCCTGATACCAAACCCACCAAGGACAGTTTAAAGAGAAAAGTGTAGGTTCCCTTACCAACAGACATAGATTTACAATATCTTAAGAAAAATATTAATGCACTAAATTTAACAACAATCCTTTTTTAAAAAGACATATGATGACCAAGTTGGACTTACACAAAGAAAGTAAGGTTGATTTAACACTTAAAAAATTAATTCTTTTCACCTACATTAATAGATTAAGGGAAATATCATTAAGGGGAATACACTTATGTATCTCCTAGTAGATGCATAAAACCCACATTTTATAAAACTGAAATACATTCATGATTTTTTTAATAGTCTCTTTAAAATAGCCTGGTAATATAGCAAGTATTATGTGTAATGTTGAAACATTATATTCATTCTCTTTAAGATTAGATATAAAATAAGGATGCTTGCTAGCATCACTTTTATTTAACATTGTACTGGAGGCACCACCAGTGCAGTAAGGAAAAATAAATGAATGAATGAAGAAATGGGATAATATAGTAACAAATATATAATTATTCTCAATTAATATAACCATTTATATAGGAAGTCCTGAAGACTATAAATTACTAAAATAAGCTTAAGAATTTAATAAGATAGCTGGTTACAAAATCAATATATACTCATCAACTGCATTTCTACACCCCAGGAATAAACAGTCAGAAATGTGATTTTGAAAAGATATTTACTATGTCTTCAAGAAAAGTATTCAGAAATTAATGTAATAAAAATGTTGCAAGGCCAGGTGCCTGGCTGACTCAGTCAGGGGAGCATGTGACTTGATCTCGGGGTGGTGAGTTCGAGCTCCACATTGGGTATGGAGATTACTTAAATAAATAAAACTTGAAAAAAAATGTAGCAGGTTTGTGGAGCACGAGGGTCAAAAAAGAATTCTTGAGATGTTGTATGGTGCAACTTAGTAAGGACCCGTGGGCAGAAAGAGCTGCACTTCTGCTGTATGAAGCTGGTGGTTATATTCTTAGTGCTCAGGGCAGAGGGACATGTAGAGAGTAGTAGATCATAGATGTCTTCTTGAATTTCTACTTGTAAAACTATTTTTTCAAGATTTCTTTGGTGCTTATCACTTAGTTTGGTATTAACTCTCAGTGAGATTTACAGGCTGTCATGAGACCCTTGAAGAATGTAGCAACCAGTGTGTATTTGATCCTTATCGAAAATATGCAGGCTATAGGTCAGCCTTCTGGGCTAAAGGTGAACATTTTCCTGTCCATCCCTAATCAAAGCTATTAAAGTTCTTTTTGAATATAATTGTAAGGGCAGCCAGGGTGGCTCAGTGGTTTAGCACTGCCTTCGGCCTAGGGTATAATCCTTGAGTTCCGGGATCAAGCCCCACGTCGGGCTCCCTGCATGGAGCCTGCTTCTCTCTCTCTGTCTCTCATGAATGAATGAATGAATAAAATTTAAAAATATGTTAATTGTAAAATTTTATTTTAAAATATTAAAAAAGAGCTAAGTAAATGGAGAACTATATTATATACAGTATTAGATGATTCGGTTTAGGCATCGTATCATAGGAAGACATTTGGTCCTGTCCCTGGTTCCTGGCACAAAGCTCCTAGAACTTCTGGCAAGAATGATAGGAACATTTTTTGTTCTAGTAAGGCCACTCTTGGGGAGACCCTAGATAGCTTCTGGATGAAGGCTGGTCACCAGAAAGACCAAGCCTGCGTTAGAAGCTTAGAACTCTCAGCTCCATCCTCTCACCCCTGGGAAGGGAAAGAGACTGGAGATTGAGTTAATGCCTAATGACTTATTCAATCCTACACTAGGAGATCTCTGTTAAAAATCCAAATGACTGCATTCAGAGAGCTTATGGGTGGTGCATATAACTACAGGCTGGGAGGGTGATACACCCAAAGAAGTCATGGAAGCTTCATGTCCCTGCCCCATGAACTTGGGCAATGCATCTGAAGAGGAGCAGAATTTGCTGCCCCAAAATATGTCTAAACTTTGGCAAAGGATTATTTTAGACTACTTTTTTAAAAATTATTTATTTATTTAACAGAGAAAGAGAGAGACAGCACAAGCAGGGGGTAGTGATAGGCAGAGGGAGAGGGAGAAGTAGGCTCCTGATGTGGGACTCAATCCCAGGACCAGGGATCATCAACTGAGCCGAAAGCAGACGTTTAACCGACTGAGCTACCCAGGAACCCTAGGCTGATTACTTTTAAAAAACAGCAGACAAGGAGAAGTTTCGAAAACTTAGAAGTTACCTTTTTTTTGTCAGAGTCTTGTATAAGGGAATACACATGAGGGAAGACATGTGAGAGACACACATAAGGAAAGTCTTCATTTTAAGGGTGTCCCCCTCCTCCGTACCAGAAAGAGGATGACTAAAACTCTAGAAAGCTTATCAATGGACAAGGCAAGGACTTAAACCTGCACAACAATTATAGCTTTGTTTACTGTGCTTTGCCTGATAACTTCCCATAACTGGTTTCTCTTTACCCAACATCTTTTGTCTTCAGCTGGAGAAGGTATCTAAGGTGGTTGGTTGCTCAGGCTAGTTTGTGGAGTTACTCAGTTTTCCTGGGTCCCTCCCAGGTATACAGTAGGTATCCATGTTATTAAATTTGTTTTGTTTTCCTCCTGTTAATCTGTCATTTATTGGGGGAGATTTAGCTAAAAACCTAGAAGGGAAGAAGGAAAATTATTTTTGCTCCCTTACACATCTCTTTCGTTTGGCTTTTTGGGACGTATCCTTTATGATTAACCAGTAAGGTGCTTTTCTTGAGTTTTGGGAGTCTTTCTAGGACATTATTAAACCTTGGTGGGAGGGGGTGGGGTGGGGAATACCAAATTTATAGCCTGTTGATCAGAAGTACTCAGACTTGCAACTGACGCCTGAAAAAGTGTAGTCATATGGGATGGAGCCTTTTACCTATGGGGTCTACATCAGCTATGGATACTTGGTGTCAGAACTGAATCAAACTTTTGGACAATGAAGGTGACCAGAATATGCCACTTTGGCATGATTATTTAAAGTTGAAGGCAACTCCTTTTGTAAAAGACATTTTATATTTATAAAGGAAATTTCCATTTGTAAAGGTGTCTCCCTCTTTCATATCTGAAAGAGAACAACTCTTAGCAGCTCATAAGAATGGAGAAGACACTGACTTAAATCTGTATAATGAATCTTACTGAACAATTTTTGTTTACCATACTTTCTCTAGTCACCCTCCTATAAGTTACCTCCCTGGCTCCCAAATTCTTTTTCTTTTGTTTAGTCTCTTCTCCACACTTTTTTGCTCTTTGGAATAGCTTATAAGCCCTCAAGTTCTGTCTGCCTCTTTAAGCTACATTTTTTTGTAAACTTGCGTGCATAGCATTTAATTAAATCTGTTTTTCTCCTGTTAATTTGTCATTTTTGCATTCCACTCATTGAACTTTGCAGGATAAAGCAAAAAGCTTTTCCTCTATGACAACCTGTTGGTGTCAAGCAGCTAGAAAAGACTGTATATTTAGTGCTAGGAGGAAAAAACATCTTAACAATAGGACAATATACATTTTCCCCCAAATGATCTATCTATAGTTTTAATGCAAACACAATACAATTTTCAATGAGTTTATTTGTAGAATATAGCACTAAATGCATTATTTAATGTATTTGGAAGGACAAAAATCCAAGAATATTCAAGCTATTTCTGTAGAAGAAAAGAAAATGAGGTAACTTATCTAATACCAAATATCTAAAATTACACATCATTTTTAGTGGTATCGTCCACAGGATGGATAATCTAACTAATGGAACAGAACAAAATATCCCAAATCTGACTCCCATACAGGGAAACCTGACATATGACAGATTATTTTCAGTACATTATTTTGTGACCTTTCAGTTATCCTTATGGGGAAAAATGAATCTCTGCTTTTGAGGCCAATACTAAAATTCAATTCCAGTAGATTAAAGACCTGCTTGTAAAAGGAAATAATATAAAAATTTTAGAAGACTTTAAGATGTAGCAGAATTTTAAAAACAAAACATAAAATGTGGAAACAATGATGAAAGGAGTAAAGTCTGACTACATTATCATAAAAAAATTGGGGGGGGAGTTTCATGAAAAAATACCATTAAAAAAGTGGAAAGACAAAGAACTGAGAGAAGGTATTTGTGACACATACAACAAATAAAAGAGTACATTTTTAAAAACTGAAAATTAATTAAAGGAAATCTCACTAGAATGGTGAGGAGGTTCCTCAGGGGGAGCTCTCAGGCCGCACTGGTTCTGCTCATCAATTGCAAATCCAATGGGAAGAGGCAGCCATTGGAAGTGGATACTACTTTATGATCTTTGCAGGAGGAGGGAAGACTTCTTCCTCCCTGCCAAAGCCCCCAAGAGTCCAGCCAATGACAGACGGTCACTGAACTCTCAGTTTACTCCAATGGGCTTTTTATTTATTTTTATTGATTTATAACAGCCTCCCCAATGTCTCAGTTTTCTTTATAAAAGAGCATACCTCTTTATTGGGTGCACTTGCCTATGGTTTTGCCATAGCTTCCTTGTTTTACATTGCAATTCTCTGCTGTCCTCAAATAAACCCATTCTTTGCTGGTAAAATAACTGGCAGTTTGATTTTTAAGTTTAACAAGACACTCCTATTAATCAATAAGAAAACAAATAACAATAAAAAATGAATCTAAACAGGTACTTCACAGAACAAGAAAACTGAATGATCAATACAGGGAAAAATCATTACTCTTATTAATAATCAAGGGAACTCAAATCGAAAACACAATGAAATACATTTTCATGTCCATAACCAACAAAAATTAAACTGCCTGACAATATGAAGTCTCAGTGAAGAAGTAGAGTAATAAATATTTGTATATACTGCTAAAGGGAACATCTTTTATTTTTTTATTTTTATTTTTTTGGGGAACGTCTTTTAGTACAATCAGTTTAGAAAACTATTTGGCATTTTCTAGTAAGTGGGAAAATACACATACCCTCTATCTAACAATTCTACTCTTAGGAATATACTTTAAGAGCAGTCTTGCACAGGTGAACATGAGATGATATAAGAGTTTTTTTCAAAACAAAGAACACAGAAGCCAGCCTAGAGCTCACTGCCAAACCTACAAGCTCTCTATAGCTGTCTATGCACTCTGTTCTCCCTTCTTGCACTGGTTTGCTAGAGATGCTACAACCAAGTTTTACAGACTGGGGGGCTTAAACAAAAGAAAGGTATTTTATTAGAGATTTGAAGTTTGAGATCAAGGTGGCAGCAGAGTTGGTTTCTTCTGAGGTCTTTCTCCTTGGCTTGCAGATGGACATCTTCTCCCTGCGTTCTCACATTATTTTTTTTCCTTTTTTTTTTTTAATTTTTATTTATTTACTTATGATAGTCACAGAGAGAGAGAGAGAGAGGCAGAGACACAGGCAGAGGGAGAAGCAGGCTCCATGCACCAGGAGCCTGATATGGGATTCGATCCCGGGTCTCCAGAATCACGCCCTGGGCCAAAGGCAGGCGCCAAACCGCTGCGCCACCCAGGGATCCCGCGTTCTCACATTATATTCCCTCTGTCTTTGTCTTAATCTCTTCTTCTTATAAGGACATAAATCAATTTGGATCATAGTCCACTCATACAACCTCACAGATCCACTTATGGTCTCTTCAAAGCCCCTACCTTGAAACACAGTCACATTTTGAGGTAGTAGAAGTTAGGACTTCAACATCTGACTTTGCGGGAGTGGAGGTGGAGACGCAATTCAGCCCATAACACTTCTAAGACTTATTTAATTATTTTAGAGGTTGGGAGGGGCAGAGCATAAAGCCTGATGCAGGGCTTGATTGCACCACCCTGAGATCGTAATCATGACCAAGATTCTGATGCTTAACCAGCTGAACCACCCAGGCGCCCCCAGGCCATAACACTTTTCTTCAATGATGGAGAATCCCTGTTCCCCTTAAGAACAATCCCTCTACTTATGCCATGGATCCCCTCTGCTCTGGCCTTCTCTGGTACTCCTTCCTGCACTGTATCTTCTATCTTTTACATTACTGATTATCCCTCAGTTCTGGATCTTTCCCATCTGCATACACACATTTTCTAGTATTCCTTCTTTCAAAAAAAAAAAAAAAAAAAGTCCCTTCACCCTAAACTCTCACTCTAGCATTCCAGCCATAGCCCCATCCCTTTATTATCTTTCTCAATGTCCCAGTCCACATTGGATCTTCTACCCACTCCTACTGAACATCCACTGCCATTGCTCTACTGTGATGTTCTTCCTGGGATCAGCAGTGATGTCAGTGTTAATATTGCCTTTGTTACTTTTTGACTCTCAGCTTATTCAAGTCTCAGTGTATTTGATACCATTGACCATTCCATCCTTCTTGAAACATTCTCCTCTCTTGATCTTTGTGACACCACACTCCCCTGGTTTTTCTCTTGCTTTTCAGACAACCACTCATTATTCCTAACCTTGTATAAATACACCTTCTCCCTGGGTGATGTCATCCAATGCTGTGTCTGTAAATATACAATGATGATGACTCTCGGATATATATATATATATCCTGTCTCTCAATAGGCGTCTAAACTCATACATTCAACTAATTGCCAGATATTACCGCTAAGATGTCTAATTCACTCATTTGCTCAACAAATACTTTTAATTGCTTACTTTGTGCCAATGAATATTCTAGGTGCTTGGGATACATAAGTGAAAGGTACAAACCAAGAACCCTACTCTTTTTTTTTTAAAGACTTTTTTAAATTTATTTTTTAACAAATTTATTTTTTATTGGTGTTCAATTTGCCAACATATAGAATAACACCCAGTGCTCATCCCATCAAGTGCCCCCCTCAGTGCTCGTCATCCAGTCACCCCCACCCCCTGCCCACCTCCTCTTCCACCATCCCTAGTTTGTTTCCCAGAGTTAGGAGTCTCTCATGCAAGAACCCTACTCTTGTGAAACTTACTTTGAACAACTTCCACCCCCTAATTCACACATATTCTTCTTCTCCAGAATTCACCAATCACTAATGTGAACCAGCCATCCAGCTTCAAATCAAAAAGCTAGAGCTTGGGCAGCCTGGGTGGCTCAGCGGTTTAGCGCCTGCCTTTGGCCCGGGGCATGATCTTGGGGACCTGGGATCAAGTCCCATGTTGGGCTCCCTGCATGGAGCCTGCTTCTCCCTCTGCCTGTGTCTCTGCCTCTCTCTCTCTCTCTCTCTCTCTCTGTCTCTTATGAATAAATAAATAAAATCTTAAAAAAAAATAGCTAGGAGCATACCACCATTTCTCCCTATAGTTCCCTCCCCCATCTGATCCATCAGCAAACCTTATTGGCTCTAGATCTAAAATATATCCCAAATTCATCCATTTCATTCTATTTCCATTGCCAGCATCTTACTGCAAGGCACCACCATCACCTAAACCATCACTTAAAGAGGTTACTAAAACAACCTTCCACTAGTCTTATTTCCACCCTTGCCTTCCTAGAATTTATTCTCTTTACTGCAACCTTAGTATTCTTTGAAAAATGCATGTCACACACAAATAGATACTTCTAGACACACCAAGAAGAGTTAAAATCTAAAAGAGTGATAAAACTAGCTAAGAATGTGGAGCAGTTGGAATATTTCCATATCTCTGAAGGAGTAAAAATTGGTATAACTTAGAAAAACAGTAGGAAACTCAGAAAACAGCATCCAGTAAAACTGAAAATGTGCTTACTCTGTGATCTAGCAATTCTATTCCAGTATATGCCCAACAGAAATGCATACATATATGCATTAAAAGATACGTGGGGCGCCTGGGTGGCGCCAGTTGTGAACAGCTAACCCTTAGTTTCAGCTTGGCTTATGATCTCAGGGTCGTGAGATTGAGCCCTATGCTGGGCTCTGGGCTCTCCCCATGCCCCTCCCCCTGCTGATGCTCTCTCAATAAATAAATAAATTAATTAATTAATTAAAAAGCTATGTACAAGAGGGGCACCTGGCTAGCTCAGCAGTGGAGCATGTGACTCTTCATCTTGGGGTTGTGAGTTTGAGCCTCACATTGGATGTAGAGATTATGTAAAAAAAAATCTTTAAATAAAGATATGTACAAGAATGTTCATAGCAGCAGCATATTTATAACAGGCAAAAACTGGAAACAACTCAAATGGCCATCTACAATAGAATGCTTCAACTATATATAATCATACAACAGAATACGGTACAGCAATGAGAAAGAACTATTACTATGTGCAACAATATGGATAAATCTTACAAATGTAAGGTCCAATGATTGAAGCCAAACATAAAGAAGCTAGTGTTGTATGGTTTTATTTACATTAAAATCCAAACATAGGCAAAACAAATTTATGTGACAGAAGTCAGATCACGGTAACCTTTGGAGAGTTGGAGAGGTGCCATAACATCTTAATTCTTGATCTAAATGATGATTAATTGGATATGTTCCTTTTTTAACAAAAATTTGAATTGCACATTTATAACCTGTGTATTTTTATGTATATAAATTACACTTCAAGTAGAAGTTTACTTTTTTAAAAATTTTATTTATTTATTATTGAGAGGCAGAGAGAGAGAGACAGAGACATAGGAGAGGGAGAAGCAGGCTCCTCACAGGGAGCCTGATGTGGGACTCAATCCCAGATCCTGGGATCATGCCCTGAGCCGAAGGCAGATGCTCAACTGCTGAGCCATCCAGGTGTTCCAGAAGTGTAATTAAAAATTTTTAAGCTTTTATTTATTTCTTCATGAGACACACACACACACACACACACACAGAGAGAGAGAGAGAGAGAGAGAGAGAGAAAGAGGCAGGTTCCGTGCAGGGAGCCCGATCTGTGGGACTTGATCCCTGGGACTCCAGGATCAATCCTGGGCCGAAGGCAGGCGCCAAACCGCTAAGCCACCCAGGGATCCCCCAAGAAGTTTAATTTTAAAGCCCTGCCCATGAGCTATTCTCATCAAAAGGTATAAAATTTGAATTTGCATCTAATCAAGACTTTAGAGCTAAATTCTAATTTATAAGAATATGGAAAACAGAGGAAAAAGTGACACATCCTCTTGAGGAAGCAAACTAACAAATACAGAACGTGGGACATTTGGAAAGACAACTGCCTTATTTGTTGTAAAAGTCAATGTCAAGGAAAAGAAAGAAGAAAGAGAAAGGGTGGGGGGGTGGGGGCAAGAAATGTATCGCAACTGAAATGATACTTGACTACAGGGTAACACGTTATAAAAAATGCAAGCGTGATTGTTATAAAAATACAGAAACTTCAAATTAAAGAGGGTTTTCTTTTTCTCTCTCATTCTCCAGACATTCTGCATGTTCTACAATATTGTCTTGTTTTGCCACATTTTTTTGACTAAAATGTATCTTGGAAATGTCTTTGTAGTAGTATATATGAATTTACCTTAGCTGAAATGGGCTGGGTATTTTTCTATCGTTTGTATCATTAAGGAGTATTATTCCATTATTTTCTATTAAAAACTAGATTATAATGCTGCTAGTCATTATATTTGTATTTTTATCCATATCAGCTGGTGTAATAGATTCCCCTAGAAGTGGGATTGCTTGGTCAAAATAAATGCACATTTGAAATTTTGTTGGAATTTGCTAAATTTTCTGGTACCAATTTCTGCTTCTACAATATATGTGCCCACCTATTAACCCATACCTTGTCAAGTGGAGATAATATCAATCTTTAAATTTCTGCTAATCTAATAGATGAAAGCAGTATTTTTTGCTTTATTTGCATTTGTTAGATTTTTTAATAAGGTTGGACTTTTTTTTAAGTTTGTTGGCCATTTAGATATTTTACAGCATCTTTTTAATGTATTTTGCTTATTTTTCTAATGGGCTATTCAGCATTATCTCTTTTTAAAGATTTTATTTACTTATTTAGAGAGAGAGCATGCACACATGACCTGGGAGGACGGGCAGAGGGAGAGGGAAAGAATCTCAAGCAGATTCCCTACTGAGTGCAGAGCCCAATGTAGGGCTCCATCTCATGACCCTGAGATCATGACCTGAGCTGAAATCAACAGTCATAGATGCTTAACCGACAGCCACCCCTGTGCCCCTATTCAGCATTACCTTAATGATTGGTAGGAGCTCTCAATATGCTAGGAATGCATTATTTGCATATTTTATTTGCGCATGTTTTCCCAGTTCTGCATTTGTCTTCAAACTGTTTTTACTTTCTTTTGTTGTACAGAAGTTTTTCATTTTATGTCTATTTTATTTTCCTCTATAGTCTCTGTGGAAAGATTCATGCTCAGAAAGCTCTTCCCCATTAATTTGTTCATGTGTTTATTCTTTCAACATATGCTTATCTAGCACCTGCTACAGGCCTCTAGGTATGAAGCCAAGATGCCTGTCTTCCCCAAGCATAGAGGCTAGTGGGGTGAAACCGAACACTCAAAAGTAAATAAACATGAATAAGACAACCTTAGGCAGTGGCAACTGACTGCTCTGAAGGCCAAAGAATGGGGTGACAAAATAGGGAGAGACAGGCGTGGAAGATCTGTCCTTTGGTGGTGAAGAGGAAGGAAGCCTGAGGAGGCGCCACTTGAGCTGCAATAAGAGGATGGAGGCCAGAGGGTTCCAGGGAGTAGCCCTAAGGTGGGAATGTATTTGGCAGGTTTGAGGGTCTGAAAGCTGCAGCAGAATGAACCTGGGGAGCCAAGGGATCCAGGGTCACCAAAGGCCTGGAAAGCATAGACCGAGCAAGGGAGCTGGGACTCCATCTTGAACTCTGGTGGCCCCTGGTGGTATTTAAGAAAGAGAATTAAAGAAGTAACCTGCATTTTTCAAATATGTCTACTTTTTCATGATGTAACATACAGCAAAGCAGAGAAAATTATAATAGTCCGCTACACACTTATCTACCTATTTTGTGCTTATGTGTTTTTATGGGAATCCTAGACATCTTGTCATTGATACCTAAATACAACACAGTTCATCTCTAATAATTAAGGGGTTTTGCTTTTTTTTTATTACATCACACATAATTAACAAAGAGTTTAATATCATTTAATATCTAGTCCATAATAAAATTTTTCCAACTGTCTTGAAACTTTTTTTCTAACAGTTGATTTGTTCTAAGCAGGATACTAACGAGCCCCACATATTGCATTTAGTGAGATGTTTCTTTAAATTCTCTTCATCTAGAACGGAATTTTGTTCCTTTTGTCTTTCGCCTCCATGATCTAACATTGTACCTTTTTTTAAAGATTTTATTTATTTATTCATGAGAGACACACACACACAGAGGCAGAGACACAGGCAGAGGGGGAAGCAGGCTCCCTACGGGGAGCCCAATGGGAGATTCGATGCCAGGACCCTGGGATCACTACGTGAGCCAAAGACTCAACCACTGAGCCACCCAGGCATCCCTAACATTCTACCTTAAACTACAGATAGCAGCTCATCTTCCCTCCTTCCCTCTTTCTCATTCTTCCTTCTGTCCCTCTCCAATAAATATTTACTAAAATCCAAGCACTGTGCTGGGCACTGGGGAGCCTCTTTGTGGTTTCTGTCTTCCTGGAATGAATATCTGTGTCTCCATTTCTCCAATGCACTTTAATACCGTTTCGGGAGTAATCATCCTGAAGAATACAGAGGCGTCTCTTGTTCCTGCTCAAAAAATTCAAGCATTTCTTATTTTCAGTGGAACAACTGTAGAGGTAAAGATGGGAACTGGACTCCCAGCTCTGCCACCAACCATCTCTGTGGCTTCAGGCAAGTTGCCTAATGTCACCATGGCTCAGTTTCCTAAGTTAGCCAATGAAGATACTACTGCCCACTTAAAACTCTTACTTCATTAGGGTTGAGCCAGGGGAAAGATACTTGGACTTCAACTCTCCGCACCACATTTTGGACAAGCCAGGTAGCAAAGGCACTTCCATAGCTGTCTAATTTACCAAGAGCACTAAGTAAAAATACGAGGCTGTGACACGGTTCCTGTTATTACCACCACTCTGTGCCACATCAGAGATTGAGGAATTGCTGTGGGGCCCCAGTTCTTGGTACTTGCTCATGCAAAGATTGAATTAAATGATAGATCTAAACTCCCTTGTATGGTGCCTGGTACAAAGAAAGCACCCAACAAAGCATAGCTTTTTACTATTATTAATAAAAACATAAAAGTAAAATAAAATAAATCAAATGACCTGTGTAAACTTTCATGAATTCTCCTAAGTTATTCAGTTTCACAGAATATTGCTGGGTAATCTATGACTAATGCAACCCAGGAACTGATTTTTTAATTTAATTCCAACTTCAGGTTTTTGGGTTTTTTAAAAGATTTTATTTATTTATTCATGAGAGACACAAGAGGCAGAGACATAGGCAGAGGGAGAGGCAGTCTCCCTGAGGAGAACCCAATGCAGGACTCGATCCCAGGACCTGGGGATCACACCCTGAGCCAAAGGCAGATGCTCAACCACTGCCACCCAGGCATCCCTCAACTTCAGTTTTAATGGCTACCTGTGGCTACTGGCTACCATGTAGGGCAATGCAACAGTCACCAACTTTGACCAGGTCCTATTTGCTTTTTCATATGCTATTGGAAGTGGGAAGCCAATTTGCCTAACCAGTTTTGCCTACCCAGCATACCCCCCTTTAGGTAGCAAAACCTCTCTTTTCCATTTGGGTAAACCCTGTCCTTGATATGTCACTCTGGCTTGGCTTGTGATGGGGGTGGAGGACAATAAGTAGGCCATATCAGGGTCAGTCTTGAGTCTCCTGTAGGAACTATTTAGAAAGAGATACTCTCTCTAAGGTTGCTCTCACGTGAAGGGAACCTGCCTGGAAATTACACCATCAGAGAAGAAGGAAGAAGCAGGGGACAGTTTCTTGATAACATTATTTGAGCACTTAGATCCAGCTTTTCCTAAAGTCATTACTATCACTACACTTTATAGTTATATGAACTGATAAATTCTTTTTTTTAAGATTATTTATTTATTTATTCATGATAGACACACACACACACACACACACACACACACACACACACAGAGGCAGAGACACAGGCAGAGGGAGAAGCAGACTCCATGCCGGGATCCCGACCCGGGACTCGATCCCGAAACTCCAGGACCACGCCCCAGGCCAAAGGCAGGCACCAAACCACTGAGCAACCCAGGAAACCCCTGATATATTCTTTTAACTAATGCCAGTGTGAATTCGATATATATCACTTGCCATG
This sequence comes from Canis lupus familiaris, assembly GCF_011100685.1. Taxonomy (NCBI): domain Eukaryota; kingdom Metazoa; phylum Chordata; class Mammalia; order Carnivora; family Canidae; genus Canis; species Canis lupus. Next base: position 7,747,628 of record NC_049223.1, on the reverse strand, counting down.
GAAAATATCCTAATAGACACTATGCCATCTACCTACAATCCCTTTGTATTTATCTACCAACTGAGACTCTACCAACTTTAAAACTCAGCACAATTATCACCTTCTCTGAGAAGCCTTCCCAAAGCATGAAGGCAGAAATAACTGCTCCCTTTATGGTGTTTCCATAATTCCTGTTATATGTTTATCTCTGCACTGAACAAAGTCTATTACGGCTGAGTTTATAATCTGGCCCTGTTCCTCTCTCTTTCACCTTTGTAATGTCAGTGTCCACCATATCTCAGCACACAGTATTCACTCAACATGTGTTTGGTTGAATTGAAAATGAATTTCTTCTACTTTAAGTTATTACAGCCTAATATTTTATGCAACACATTGCTGCCATTATCTGTTAAAAGAAGTATGTTTATCACATTGAAGCATATGGCATTGCTGATATTCAACATTTTGGGATTCTAAAGTGGCAATGTCATAAGGTTCAACATAACAAATATTGACAAATATTACTACAGATATCTTAGGGGCACTTTCCTATATTTGACATATATAGTCTGTGAATAGAAAGCTACAAGACTAAATATTAAGATAATATAGGGGCAGAAGAAATGACCAGTACCAAGGAGTGTCATGAATATGTGAAATGTTCATTTATTTAGCAGACACTTAGACTGCACTTATCTTGTGCCAGGAACTATTGTATGTGCTTCACAGAATCAATTCATTCCATCCTCATAACAAGCTTATGAGGGGGGCACTATCATGATCCTCATTTGACAGATGATGAAACTGAGGCAGAGAGGTTCAGTATTTTCCCTAAGTTCCCATAATGATAAAGTGACAGAGCGAGGATTCTAACCCAAGTAGTCTAATGTCAGCCAGGATCCCTGTTCTAAAGTACAGATTATGCTAACTCTTAACCACGATGCTCTGTGGTGCCGGCAATACTACTAGAGAAGTCATCTGTCCAACAAAGAGAATTTGGCAGTTGCTTATTGATGAGAGTGCAAGGAAACCAGGCCAGCTATTTATTGTTCCATAATACATCTCCCCAACCTTTGTGACATAAAACCACAACAGTTTTTCATGCTCACAAGCTCTGTGGGGCAGGAAATTAAGACTGGCACAATGGGATGGCTTCTCTTTGCTCCATAATGCCTGGGACCTCAGATGGAAAGACAAAATGGCTGGGGGCTGGATGACTTGACAGCTGAGTTCAGTTGAGCCTGTGGATCCAGTACCCACATGTAGATCCTCCAAACAGTTTGAGCTTCTCACAACATGGTGGCTGGATTCAGAGAGGGTGAATCCGGAGAGCAAATGTTCCAAGAGTATGAGAATGAGGTAGCAAGGCTTCTTTTGACCTAACCTCTGAGCTGGTGCAGTTTCACTTCCTTTATCTTCTGTACCTATAAAAGCAAGCACTGAGGCCAGCCCATATTCGTGGAGGAGGAGTTAGGCTCCACCTCTGTGTGGGAGATAACACTGCACATGAGTGAGATGATGTTGCAGCCACTTTTGGAAACACAATCAGCACAGAATCGTGAAGACTGTTGACAGAGCAGTCCTAGAATATTTTCAGTTATGAATTACTGAACTGGCAACTACCAGTGACTTAAACACTAAAAGTGTATTATCTCATTAAATGAAGGGCCAAAGACAGGGCAAGTCAGAGTTATTTAGTTGTTCAATGATGTCATCAAGGACCCTAGTGCTTTCTATCTTTCCACTCTGCTACCTCTAGCACATCCAAAGTGTTTCAGTCCTTGGTAGTAGGTTGGCTGCAGTAGTTCCAAGCATCAGAAGGAGACAAAAATGGCAGGCAAAGGGAAAAAAAAGGGTATTTATTCCCATAAGACTCTTTGAATTACAAAGAGTAACCTCCTCCCCAAACCTCACAGCCAACTTAACTTCAGGTCACATTGGTTGGGCACTTGATCTTGCCTATGTTCATATCATATCTGAAAGGGAATCAAGGAAAGAAAAGATCTGGCATTTTGGCTTCATAGTAAGAAGCACTTCTGCTAATAAAAAAAGGAAGAGGGATAATCGCTGTTGAGTCATCAGTATCTGCCACACATACAGGCAACTATCCATTCATTTAGCAATTATTAGCTGATTGTTAATTATGCATCAGGCACAGTGCTAAGAGGCAGGCAGAGCAGTGAATGAGACAGACAACATCCCTGCCCTCATACGGCTTACAGTCTGGCATGGAACAGAACATGTAACAGGCAATTACATAATTAAATACAAATGTGATAAATGCTATGAAAAGAAGTATGCAATCAATGATGCACTATTTGCTATAATAAAAAAAATATTTCTTCCCAGTAGTTTATTGAAATGAAAGTCAAGATTACAGTTATAGAATCTAAAAGAAGCACAAGGTCCTTACTACGCCTAAAAGGTAATCATCGAAACTATGAATGTTCCCATTGTGTAGGAGAGTGAAGCACCCTATCTGGCAGACAGATGTGTCCTCGTCAGTAGAAAAGTTACTCCACCAAGGGTCAGAGACCATTCATTGGGATTTATGACAATCGCAATGAACTCTCCAAGACTACCTAAACTTCTATCAAATTGCATGCTAACCAATCAGATTTTTTTTCTTTTATCTTAAAGATTTTATTTATTTATTCATGAGAGACACAGAGAGAGATAGAGAGAGGCAGAGACACAGGCAGAGGGAGAAGCAGGATCCCTGTGGGGATCCTGGGACTCCAGGACATGACCTGAGCCAAAGGCAGATGCTCAACCACTGAGCCACCCAGGCATCCCACCAAACAAACTTTGGATTGCTTCCTCACTTACCTGAACACCAAATTGGAATTTCCCAGTCTCTGCAAAGTCAGATCTGTCACCATAAAATGTTATTTTGGTCAATTTAACATGAGTGTGAACACTCTTGGACCCGATCCCTTTTCACTGACCTGAAAATGGAGTAGACAGATCTTCAAAGCCAAAAACACAGACTGGGAACCACCAGCAAGCCCAGTCTGTGCACTCACAGGATGTAAAGCTGGCCTTGCCCCTGATAGCACTAGACACCCACCTTGTACATTCCTTTGATAACTGCTATGGCATCAGCCAACTGCTGATTGTAGCATTTTCTTATGGTGTCCTCATTCTGCAAACCAAAAATAAGTACAATGAGCACCACAGTGTATTTCCAAATATGACTCTCATACCTACTAAGGGACTCAGTATAAAACCATTGCTCAGATCATCACAAATCTTGTGAAAAGTTCAATTTGTAATCATTTATCCTACACTACAGTGATTACACTGCATTCAAGTTTTTAAAAAGATTTATTTATTTATTTTTGAGAGAGAGAGAGAGAGCACACGTGTGAGCAGGGCAAGGAGCAGAAGGAGAGGGAGAGAAGGACTCTTAGGCAGACTCCGTACTGAGCACAGAGCCTGATGCAGGGTTCGAACTCACAACCCTGAGATCATGACTGGAATTGAAATCAAGAGCCAGCCACCCAACTGACTGAGCCACTCAGTTACTGACACTATATTCAAGTTTTACTTATAGTTAATTATAAGCAATGGAGAGCTCAAATGGACAAAATAAATACAGATATTGTGAACACTTTATTTCCCTTTACATATTTAAGTCTTCTTACTGTCTTCCTAGAATTGCTTTTTAAAATAGTAAAATCTATTTGTAATCATTTTCTCTCCTAGTCCTTGTAATTTTTTAATGGGATATGCTCATAAAAAGAAATCTAGACCCACTAATCCATAAACCAGTCATTTTTGATTAATCAAACCAGTTGACCATTGTTTTTGGATAACAATGAAAGACAGCCCATAAAAATCCCCCACAAACCTTGATTCTGATTTCATTTCTGATTCTAGCATGGAGTGGAAACTATGATTACGCTGTAGAGTCAGACAGAATTGGATTTCAATATCACTGTGACACTTTTCAATCTGTCTGACCTGAAGCAGGCTACTTAACCTTACTATCTCAGTTTCCTTATCTATAGATCAGGAATAATTGGGTTTCATTTAAGCATTATTGAGGGACTTGAGGAAACACATTTAAAGGCTTCCTGTGGTCTCAGAATGGTGGGATCAATAGAAAAGGAGTTGTTCTTTGTTGTTGGTGGTTTTTTTTTTACATTTGTTTTTATTTAAGTTCGATTTGCCAACATATAGAATAACGCCCAGTGGTCATCTCATCAAGTGCCCTCCTCAGTGCCTGTCACCCAGTTACCCCATCTCTCCGCCCACCTCCCCTTCGGCAACCCATTGTTTTCTTTCCAGAGTTAGGAGTCTCTCATGGTTTGTCTCCCTCTCTAATTTTTCCCACTCAGTTCCCCTCCTTTCCCTTATAATCCCTTTCACTTTTTCTTATATTCCACATATGAGTGAGCATGAGCAGGGGGAGGGGCAGAGGGAGAAGCAGACTCCCCACTGAGCAGGGAGCCTGACACAGGGCTCCATCCCAGGACCCTGGAATCATGACCTGAGCAAAGTCAGATGCTTAACCAACTGAACCACCCAGGTACCCTTGTTTGTTTGTTTTTTAACTGAGGACTAGCAGTACCTGTTCTTTTTTTTAAATTTTATTTATTTATTCATGAGAGACACAGAGAGAGAGACAGGCAGAGGGAGAAGCAGACTCCATGCAGGAATCCTGACATGGGACTTGATCCCGGGTCTCCAAGATCACGCCCTGGGCTGAAGGCGGCGCTAAACTGCTGAGCCACCCAGGCTGCCTAGTACCTGTTCTTAATGACAGATAAATATGCTAACCTGAGCAAAGATTTTAGGAAATTCCTGGAAGCTGCAGAGTTTTCAAGCCTTTGGCTCCTACAGAGATAATAAGCACTAATAATATCATGTAAAATTGTGTGCCTAAGAGCCAGATCTCAAGCACCAAACTGTCTGGCCAGGAAAATAACTCTGCTGTTTTTTTAACTGGTGGCCTTGAGCAAGTTAATTAAACTTCCTGGGCCTCAGTTTCCTCATCCGTAAAAGAGAGATAATAATTGCATCTACTTTATGAAGTTAGTGTGAGAACTATATTAATTTGTATACAGAGCACTGACAAAGTTCTTGACACAAAGTAAAGCTATTGTATGAGACACAACACATGCAAATTAATTGCCCTCATGAGTTGCTAAATTCAAAACTGTGGTACATACCTATCTAAGCACAAGATCAATCTGCATATAAAACAAAGGAAATGGGACACTTGGGTGGCTTAGTGGTTGAGCATCTCCCTTTGGCTCAGGTTGTCATCTCAGGGTCCTGGGATTGAGTCCTGCATTGGGTTCCTGAGGGGAGCCTGCTTCTCCCTCTGCCTATGTCTCTCCCTCCCTCTGTGTGTCTCTCATAACTAAATAAATAAAATAGTTTTTAAAAACTGCAAAAATTACCTGGAATGAACAAAAATAGCAAAAGAAATGTAAAACAAACAAATAAATATAAAATAAGGAAATGAGAGAGCATGTACCTCTTGATAACGTTTTTCAATTTTTAGGATCCTGTCATGTAGAGCAGTGAAGAGACTGAAAGATTCTTCTTTAAGACGGTCCTCAAATTTCAACTGAAGCAATTGTTTGAGGAACCCAAAATCCACTTGAAGAGATCTAATAATCTAAAAATGGAAAAACATACATTATTGCAGGGAGTAAGGGTGCTCTGCGTAAAGGTTCTAGCACATTACCTGTTTCCGGGTGTAAAGAAGCAAATTTTGCACCTTAAGATATGCCTCTTTAGCATATTGATTATTTTAGGCTGATTATTTTTAAGAAATTGCAAACAGAAAAAGCTCTAATTTATAAGGGAAATCTCCACTTGTGAAGGCTGTCTCCCTAGCTATACCAGCAAGAGGGGGATGACTTAAAATCTCTAGAAACTCTTAGGTTGACTTAAATCTGCATAACCACCATCCCCTTGTATACTGTGCTTTTCCTCATAAGCTCCCATAACTGCTCCTTTCATCCTCTGACATCTTTTGTCTTTAGTTGAAGAGGATATTTAAGGTTATGGATTCACCCCCGCCCCCCTCCCCCCCCAAAAAAGGGTTATGGCTTCAGCCATTTCAGAGAGTTACTCAGTTTTCCTGGGTCTCTCCCGTGTAGTCAGGAGCTCTACATATTACTAAATTGTTTTTCTTCTGTTAATCTGTCTCCTGTCAATTTGATTCTTGGACCAGCTAGAAGAATGTTGAAGGGTGGGACGCCCGGGTGGCCCAGCAGTTGAGCATTTGCCTTCTGCTCAGGGCGAGATCATGGGATCTGGGATTGAGTCCCACATTGGGCTCCCTGCAGGGAGCCTGCTTCTCCCTCTGCCTGTGTCTCTGCTTCTCTGTGTCTCTCATGAGTAAATAAATAAATCTTTAAAAAAAAGAAAAAAGAATGTTGAAGGCTAAAGAAAAATTTTTCCTTCCTAACATGAGCATATTACCTGGAATGTAGTCAGGGGGGCCTGTCCTGCCTTTTAAGAAAACCTCTGTAATATGGGGTACATTGGAGAACTCCAGTTAATCTGCTACATTGACATATGCTAATGGAGTAAGGGAGAGAAAGTGCCTGGCAGTTTCTTCTCATACAGAATAAAATACCTGTGGCTAACATCAACCCTTTATCATACCTTGAAAGGTATAGTCCAAGATGTGGATATTAAATCAGAAAAGACAGGCAAAAATTAATATTCTTTGTGAATTTTCTAGCCAAGCACTTAAATACATAACTAGCATGTTGACTAAGAATCATTTCATTTTTTTAAAAGATTTTATTTATTTATTCATGAGAGACAGAGAGAGAAAGAGAGGCAGAGACACAGGTAGAGGGAGAAGCAGGTTCCATGCAGGAAGCCCTATGTGGGACTCGACCCCAGGTCTCCAGGATCACACCTTGGGCCGAAGGCAGGTGCTAAACCGCTGAGCCACCCAGGGATCCCTAATAATTTCTGATCATTAAAACATACACTGTGTTTTTGTCTTCCACCAACTATTTAAAATGTATTCACTAGGCAATCTTCCCCCTGCCCTGAATGGAAACTTTAGGCAATTCCATGACATTTCTACTCATTTTTCGGAATAGGAAGTCCTACTGTCACTCAAAACACAGCTTCAAAGTGGCATTTAGAATATGATTACTAAAAGTTAAACACATCCAAGTAAGACTGGGTGATCATTGCTATTCTTTCCTACACTCCTACGAATAAACTCTTTTTTTCTTCTCCTTGCTGTTGAGGGTCCTCTGTCCTTTTAGATCATTCTACTAGATAGGGCCCAGAATGACCTCATGATGATGCACTTTCTCTCACTCTTTCAAAGGCCATGTACGGTCCATGGAAAATAATCACACATTCCTCATCCCATAACCCTTAGCTTCCTTATGTAAGGATCAACACCAGTCCCCTGTGTCTTCCAAAAGCAGCAAACATACTTCAGGTTTCATACAAGGCTGCCTTACTAGCCTTAAGTTGAGGAAGATCACTTCTGGTACCTCTTACCCTATAAAGAGCATGGCAATAGAGCTTTCTCGATCACTTCAGTAATTTTGCCTCTTCACCTCCTGACTCCTTTATTTTTGTTGTCCTTGATCTATTTCAAAAGCTAAGAGTCATGGATCTGATATGCAACATTCCTTTTGTAAATTCTGCAAATGGGATCTAACTCAAACTCACTTTGGAATTTGATACCTGGTGTACTAGCATCCTGAAAAGCATCTTGTTTTAGTATCCTGAAAAACATCTCGTTTTAGTATCCTGAAACTATAGGAAAGATTTTATTTTGCAGATGAGGATAACAAGACTTCAAGTGGTTAAGTGACTGTCTAATCCAATATTACACAGCCAGTAATGGAAGGCCCAGATTTGAAAAATTATGACTGTCTCATCCCCCTATTTCTTTATACCCTGTTGTCAACTCATAAAGAGTACTATGTTGAGAAATCATGTTTAAAAATATTTGAAAGCAAGTGATGTCTTAAGTAATTCCTTAAATTCCCGGAACAGGCAGAGATGACTTTGCCTTTAGAAGACCCAGTTCTAGATGAATTGCATATTCTGCAAAAGAGAGGCATGGAAATCCTGTGTGGTCAAACAAACTTCACTGGATTGAAGATTCCCAGACAGCACTATAAACTCTAGATAAAATATGAACAAAACACAACCAACAACTTGAAGACACTGGAGAATAAACAGAAGCAGGAGAATCCTGGAGGGGATTGAAAAATTGGAGGAAGGAACTGATGCAGGGTGAGATGCCTGCTGGGTAGCTATGTTCAGTGACCTCACAAGGCAGCTAAACCTCAAATAGAAATCATTGGTTTTTATGGTCTGAATAATAAAAGGACAGCACAATCACAGACACTGGATGTGATCGTGTGGGGTTCCTAAAAAGAAAAGAACCAAAGAGAAGGAGCATAAAATCTATATGTAAACTCAGAAAAAACCTCTGGGTGATCCCTGAAACACATGCACATGGAGCACACTGCAAGCAGCCTGTGAGATTTGGGCTGTCAACCAAGATACATTTGCAGTTGGAATCCAAACAAGTTTATTATGTGCCAAAATACAGACATCAACAGTCTTCTGAAGGAATATACATATATATTAGAAGCCAGAACATAACATTCACAATATCCAGGATATAATTCAAATTACCTGATATTTAAAACAAAAACAAAAACACAAAACAAAAAAATCCCAGGAAAATGTGATTCTGTCCCAAGAAAAAAAATGATTGAGACCAACACCAGTATTACACAAGCATTGGCAAAGATTTTAAAGCAGCTATTATAATTATGCACAATGAAGTAAAGGAAAATAATATATATGACTTATTTGATTAAGCCGATATAGTTGCATTCTCTAAAATAGAGCTATATGATATCCTAATTGATACTGAGATCCAACTCAAGGAATTAGAAAAAGGAAAACAAAGTGAACCCAGAATAGTAAAAGCAGTTAAATAATAAAGATATGAAATTTATGAACTAGAAATAAAGATATGATAGAGAGGATTATAAATCTGAAGGTTTATAAAACCTCAGATGTGCACGTGCTCCACATGCGTGTGTTTCAGGGATCACCCAGAGGTTTTTTCTGAGTTTACATATAGATTTTATGCTCCTTCTCTTTGGTTCTTTTCTTTTTAGGAACCCCACACGATCACGTTCAGTGTCTGTGACTGTGCTGTCCTTTTATTATTCAGACCATAAAAACCAATGATTTCTATTTGAGTTATAATAATAATAATAATAATAATAATAATAATAATAATAATGAGATAGATATAGCTTCCAAGATCTTCTAGGGAAAAAAAGAAGAGGTATACACACAATATTAGCATTTTATTTTCATTTTTTTAATATTAGTATTTTTAAAAAATATAACTACAGACACAATAAAGATTTAAAAGTAATGAGAAGACCGTCAACATTATGCCTATAATTTGAAAACTTGGCAAAATAAATATTTTTATAGAAAAATATAATGTCAAAACTGACCCAAGAATGTTTAAGAAAACCATACTATATCCATAACAAAATAAAAATAGCAATAAAAATAAGCACTTGCAATTTTACAAGGAAGTTCTAACAAACACTGAAGAGATAGATAATTCTAACTTCATGCCAACCATTCCAGAGAATAGACTGAGGAACATCTCCCAACTCATTGTATGAAAGTACTATGATCTTGGTACCAAGAGTGAACAATAGTATAAGAAGAAAAGATAAATTTATAGGACAGTCTCTTATGAACATAAATGGAGAACAATCATTAATAGAAATATAGCAAATGATGTGGAAAGCAAAAGAAACATTATAGTCCAGTTGGGTTCATTCCACGTTTACTATTCAAAAGTCAATGTTCACATCATCACATAAAGGAAAAAAGCCATATGACTCAATAGTATGGAAAGCATTCAAATCAGGTCATTCATGATTTTTTTTTCATTCATGATTTTTTAAATGCTTTTAATTAATTAAAAATAGAGGAAACATCCTTAATCTGATTTAAGCATGTGTATCAGAATTTGGTTCAGCTATATTTTAAAAATCCAAATAACAGAAGCACAAAAGGGAAATAAATTTTATTTCTCATTCACTAGAAATTGCGGTAGGCAGTCAGTGGTGAAAAACCCCTAAGATCCTTCTACCTTATTACTATGCTGTGTATACTGCCTCAGAATCATCGTGCAAACGGAAGCATCCATGTTCTAGGCACAAAAATAAGGAAAGGAAAGGAGGGAAGGAGGGAGTGAGGAAGAAGGAAAGGGGAAGGAAGAAGAGGAGGAGAAAGAAGTGAAGTAGCAGAAAGTAAGTGCATGTGAATTGTTTCTTCAAGAAGCTTCCCCAAAGCTGCCATATAATATTTCCATGTAATTCTACTGACCAAAATTTACTCATTTGGATGTGCCCAGTTGCAAGGAAATAAAGTTATAAAACTTTTCTGAAGGTATTATTAGAAAAGGTAACTAGCAAGCATGTAAGAAAAGAGACACCTCCAAAAGTTACTAGTAGGGGTGCACATTGTACAATCTCCCAGCAGGGCAATTTGGCAACATCCTTCAAAGTGGCTAATGCATACATTCTCTGTCTCAGAAATTCCACTTTTAAGTTTATGCTACAGATTTGTTGGCCTATGAGTATGTACAGAATTCTTCATCACAGCAGATGATTTGAAACAACTAAAGTGTCCATTCATAGGGGGAGAGCTAAATAAATGATGCACATTTTACAATAGGATATACTCGTGAAAATGATGAGAAAATTATGTACCAACATGGAATGATTTTCCACATTGTTAAGTGAAAAAACAGAAGCAAAGTAAACAAGAGTATTCATAGTAGTATGCTATCCCATGAGAGTTCTATGGATTAGAGATTTTAATAACTCTTCATATCTGATGTTTATGAGATGTTCTGTTTCTTTACAATCAAAAAAGATCCAAAGGAAATAATGGTGGAATGTCAAGATTTGACAAAATTGTATGAGGGTAACACAATTATTCATCATATTACTCTCCACATTTTCTACAATTCAAAAATCTTTTATAATTCTTAAAAAAGTATCATAAATAGAAAATGTTGACAGATGTCAAAAGTATTCCAAAGAGAGTAACAACCCACTTCGCTAAACAGGTTAACATATATAAACATGACATAAATATAAGGAGTAGTTTATACAAATTATTTTATTTTTTATTTTTTTATTTATTTATTTTTTATTTATTTTTTAATTTTTTATTGGTGTTCAATTTACTAACATACAGAATAACCCCCAGTGCCCGTCACCCATTCACTCCCACCCCCCGCCCTCCTACAAATTATTTTAAAAAACACAACTGTCATCCAAGTCAGCTTGTAAAGATGCTAATATTTAAACATTTTTACTCATTTAAATTCTGCAAAGGAAAGAGACACAAAGGCAAACAATATCTATAATGATCTCAGAAGTTTGAAAACAAATCCAGATTTACCTGTATTAGCTTTTCTGTAGATGAACTCAACTCTTTTAACGGCAGAATTTCACTGTAATCTGTTTGAGTAGCATGGTCTGTACTGAAAAAGCCAACTTTCAAATCATCTGAAATAGTAAGTCTGAAAAAAAATGGAGAGTACAGTGCTTTATATAGTAGATAACTTATTTTAAAATATGTATTATAGAAAAAAATATGTATTATAGCACATATTTTTGTGTAAATCATATTATGTTTTAAAGATTCAAAGGGACTGGTAGAGTGAGGAAAGCTCTGAATTACTTGCTCATGATTTAGGGTTTTCACCAGGACTCTGTGGATTATCAGATTCCCTGAACTGTGGTATATTTTCCCACTGCTACTCATCTTATTTCCATTTTCTGATATATTTGAGCCTCCTTTTAATATCCTATCTGCTGTTTTAAAGACATTATAAATTACACACAGACACATCAAGCAAAAATACTTCAAGATAGTGGTTCTCAAAGAGTGGCCTGAAAACACCAGGGGTTCCAGCATACTCTTCCAAGCAATCCACGAGGTCAAAATTATTTTCATAATAGTATTAATATTTTATTTGCCTTTTCCACTATCATGCTCTTACAGTAGTGTTCAGTGGAGTTATCCAGAAGCTACAGGTTATGTGAATGCATGACATGAGTGTAGAAGCAGATATGAAAATTCAGCTATCATGCATTAACCCAGGCACTAAAAAGGTGTGCAAAAATGTAAAGCAATGACACTATACTCATTAGAGTTCTTGTTTTAAAAAATAGAGTTCATTTTCTTTAAAATATGTTATTTATGTTAGCATAGAATTGGTTTACCATTATTATAAATGAATTAAAATACATATATTAATTTCTCCTTTTAAAATTCTAATATGGTCACCAAGAATAGGCATAAACTAAAGCTCTTTGAGGTCCCCAGTAATTTTTGAGACTATGAAAGTTCTTGAAACCAAAAAATTTGAGGATTATTCTTTAAGATAATCACACCACCATACTATATTTGATTTTCAAACTCCATTCCTGCAAAATCTGAGTAGGCAAGGAACTTAAGCATTTGTAAACACCTCAGATAGATCTTTAATCTTCTCAAATAGTAAAAAGAAAGCCTATTTTCTGGATGCGCTCCTTGTCAATTTGATCAAACTTAACCAAAACTACCAGTTTCTAAAACGTCAGCTAAAGGGATCCCTGGGTGGCACAGCGGTTTGGCGCCTGCCTTTGGCCCAGGGCGCAATCCTGGAGACCAGGGATCGAATCCCACATTGGGTTCCCGGTGCATGGAGCCTGCTTCTCCCTTTGCCTCTGTGTGTGTGTGTGTGTGTGTGTGTGTGTGTGTGTGTGACTATCACAAATAAATAAAAATTAAAAAAAAAATAAAATGTCAGCTAAAAACAGAATGCCATGAAAGCCCAAGTAGAATTACCATACTTTTCAGGATAGACTCTGAAGACAGAGTGAGGTACTATCTTCACTGGTTTGCTGACCAGCTGGCACGGACTCTGAAGGGGGCACCCCTGCAACCCTTTCCCTCCTTTTTATTTGCTGGCAGAGTCTCAGGATCATGTCCCACAGAATTCAGGGCAGGGTGATCATGTTTCCAGTGCCAAGGGTAGCTCTTGTCTGGTCTCAGCCCATCACAGAGATCCCATTCTTCTGGGCAGATTGTTTTAGGGGTGGGTATGGAACTGGTTCTAGCAAGAATGACATGAGGAAAGATCTTTTGAGGGACTTGGGGTAAAACTTTCTATGCTCCTACGCAGGGGCACCAGAGGAGAGTTTTCCTCTGTGACTCTGAATATTGCCATGTGTTGAAGTGATGCCAAGAAGTGCCACAGCCATCTGGTGACCACAAGCAGGGTCAGCCAAAGGCAAAGTCAGTACATAGATTATGAGCTTTTTAAAAATAAACAGAAGTAACTTTGACTGATGACTTTTTTTAGCCATTGACTCAACTAGCTCTAAAACTTGTCATACCTCTGGCCTTCCTGCAATGTCATATATATGTTATTGGTGCTGTGGGGGCAGTTATTACCATCAGCTACTATGTTCTGAAGTATCATAATTTTTTCATCATGTTTGGAAAAAACCATTGAAGTACAGTAATATTTAACCAAGAAAGACTAAGTATAAACTTACAAAATATTAAACATTTAATATAATGATTTTCAATTAACCCCACTAAATTTTCAACCAATTTTCTACACACTCATCAATGTCATACTCATGATCAGTAGCATTATCCAGATGGGGAGGGAACAGCAGTAATGTTGTATACCTCAGTTTCAACTAATATTTCTGGTGTTTTTCCACAGAAAATTATATTTTAGATTTGATCAAATTTCATTTTAGGAGCCTTTCCTCCTCTCTCCCCTCCCCCACACTAACAGAGTTCTGTTGGAAGAGGCAATCTCCTTGGTCCCTGAGTGTCCCTGCACCTTCTTTCTGCATATGCCAGGAATGCAAAATCCTGGCCACTCTTTCCACAGGCCATTCCTCAGAATTGTGTTTGCAGTGAGCAACCTTAAAGGATGAGGTAATGCCTTTCCTCCACCAAGAAGCAGGCTGGTACTCTTTACTATTAAAATGGTGAGGGTTGCCTGGGTGACTCAGCAGTTGAAAGCCTGCCAAGGTGTGATCCTGGAGTCCCGCGATCGAGTCCTACATTAGGCAACCTGTATGGAGCCTGCTTCTCCCTCTGCCTATGTCTCTGCCTCTGTGTGTGTGTGTCTCTCATGAATAAATAAATAAAATCTTTAAAAAATAAAAAAATAAAATAAAGTGGTGAGCTCAGGGACCCTTCCTTTAATGCAACACGCTGTGTATATAGGTATCCATGATGGGCCTTTAGTGTTACCCTCATGGCACTGAGGGGGCATGGCAGATCAAGACAAACAAATATGAAGGTCTGGATACTGGTTTTGCCATGATGATAAAGTCCTTTGTCTCTGATCCAGGAGTCTTGTGTCTTCTGCTAGGGGCCATAAAATAAGCAAACTTGTTAGCTTGTAAGTAGGGTAAGATTTCAAACACTGCAGAGTCCTGACCCACAAAATCCTCTCAATAAATGCTTGTTGTATTGAATTTTTTCATTTAATTTTATTTTTTACAGTTCTTTATTTATTTAAATAATCTCTACACCCAAAATGGGGCTCAAACTCATGACCCTGCGATCAAGAATTGTATACTCTTCTGACTAAGCCAGCCAGGCACCCCTGTATTGAAATTTTTTAAGACTAAGATATAATAATTAACTAAAAAGATCATCAATATTCAAAGCTTTGTCTGTCTAAAATTTATAACCATTTTTGAAAATCATTTGTGAAAACCATAAATTATAATTATTATATTAAAATTATGATATTGTACTAGACTATAGAAATGGATGAATCATATGATCAATTACAAAAATTTTAAGATGTGTTTTAAAACAGTTTATAAGAAATAAGAAAAAAGCAATTTTTAAGGGTGATGATGTAAAATTTTAGGGAAAATATTTTTGATAGTTTTTAAGTATGGCAACTATTATAGATGACAAATTGTACATGTGGCAGGCTTTTTCTAGGACATATGTTTTATAAATTTTAAAGAAATTCTCCTTTTTTATACATTTGGAAATCTTTTAAAACATGAAATAAAAATAAAATCATTATACTTTCAAACAAGTGTCCCACAAAATGTAGACAATAAAGGTTTCCTAAAACTATGACCAGGTTCCAAATTTTTGTCTTTTTAATCTATCATTCCCATGGTCCCTAGAGGTATCTTACTAAAACTCGGGTTCTTTCACTATCCTGCTATAAAGACTTTAATAGCCTTCCACTGTCCAAGAGAATTATATTCAGTCTTCTTATTCTGATCTCCAAACTATGGGTGCAAACTACTTATCTGAGCTTCATGCACTTAACAAAGAATAACTGAGTACCTACTGTTTGCCAGGCACTGTTTCTGGCACAAAGGTAATAGGAATGGGCAAGTCAAAGTCTTTGTTCTCATGGAACTTATATTCTAAAGGGAGAGACAACCAGTAAACAAGTAAACAAAAATACGTTATATATTGTGAGGTAGTGGTAAACTCATCTTTCATTTTGTATACCCTATGTACCATACTCATCTATTAAATGTTCTCAAAATACATCTGTATCTGAAGGTTGGGCAGTACCTTCAGCCTAAAATATAGTCTCTCCACAGTTCTACCTATAAAAATGATATATAGTCACTTTCTTTTCCATCTTCCTATTCCTTCCATTCCCTTACCTTGCCAGAGTGGAGGAATCAACATGGTGGTCAGTGACATGAGTCAATTTCTTCATAAGAAAGGTTAGGAGCCATGCAGAGGAAAAGGCCAACAGGCCTCGTAGCCAAGAATGTAGGGTAGTGTGAGAAACAGTTTTAGTATATGTGCTTCCGAAGCAAGCACAGCAGTGTGAGAAACACAAGCAGCAGCACAGAGCCAGCATGATTGGGAGAAGGAGTACATAAATGTAAAAATGTAAAAAAACCCAAGGAAGATAGAGCATCAGCATCTGGCAACCGCCATAGTGGTGTCTCATTTAGGTGGGAGTCTTCAATGACAGGTAAGGCTGGTCAGTGGAATTGTGATTAAAACAAGGAATTTTTTTCAAAAACTTCAAAATAGAATACTTCATGTACCAGCAATCCCATTTCTTTCTTTCTTTTTTAAGATTTTATTTATTTATTCATGACTGACAGAGAGAGAGAGAGAGAGAGAGAGTGAGAGGCAGAGACACAGGCAGAGGGAGAAGCAGGCTCCATGCAGGGAGCCTGACGTGGGACTGGATCCAGGGTCTCCAGGATCACACCCCAGGCTGAAGGCGGCGCTATACCGCTGGGCCACTGGGGCTGCCCAGCAATCCCATTTCTGAGAATGTATCCAAAGGAAATTAAGTTATTATCTCAATATTTACCACCCCTCCACCCCATGTTCACTGAAACATTATTCAAAATAGCTAAAGCATGGAAATAACCTAAGTGCCCATTAATGGATAAATGATAAAGAAAATATAGTGTTTACATACAATGGAATAATCTTCCACTATAAAAAAAGAAGGAAATCCCATCATCTGTGACAACGTAGATTAACTCTGAGGGCATTATACTAAGTAAAATAAGTTAGAGGAAGACAAATATTGTATGATCTCACTTATATGTGGAATCTAAAAAAGGCAAACTCATAGAAACAGAGTTGATTGGCAGTTGCAGAGGCTGAGGCCTGGGGAGATGGGGAGATGTTGGTCAAAGCGTACAAACTTCCAGTTATAAGAGAAATAAGTTCTAGCTAATGTACAGCCTGGTGATTATAGTCAGCAATACTATATCATACTTGAAAGTTGCTAAGAGAATAAATCTTAAATGTTCATACACACATAACAATGTGAAGTGATGGATGTGTTAATAACCTTATTGTGGTAACAATTTTACAATATATACAAAATATCAAATCATCACATCATACACCTTAAACTTACACAGTGTTATGTGTCAATTGTATTTCAATGAAGCTAAGGGGGAAGAAAGGAAAAGGAGATTTTGTAATACCTACTCACAAAATGTTAATCTATTGCAAAAAATGGCAAATTTTTGGTAGAGAATCCTGGTAGACACCAACCCAATGAGGTCGAGGTTAAAGCACCAACAGGGAAACATAATGAACGTGTGCCCACTAAAGTGGATGCCCTGAAAAGCACATACCTCCATTTCTGTGGCATTTCCTGCCAAGAATGCATAATAAGAGTCTGATTATAAGAAAACACTAGACAGAGCTGGACACTAAATCCAAAGTCTATACTTTTAAAAAATGTCAAGGACATAAAGGACAGCTAGAGGCAATAGGAGTTCTTTCAAACTGGATGCGTCTGAAGGGCCAGGATAGCTAAATGCAACATACTCCTAGATAGGATCCCAGACCAGAAAGGAAAAAAGCTATCATTGGGGCCCTTGGCACAACTTGAAGGGGCCTGATGTAGTGTTGGGCTAATGTTGGCTTCCCGATTTTGAGAGCTGTATGCTAGGTATATAGGAGAATATCCATTTTAGGAAAAACACACTAATTCTTAGCAGTGATGGGCACCAATCCTATAGCTTGCTCTCAAAATGTTCTAAAAAGATTAATAATAATGAGTATATGAATTCGTGTATGTGTGAATGTGCACACAGAAGGGACAAAGAAGAGGAGCGGGGCGGGGGCGGGGGGGTGGAAAAACAAGGTAAAAGGTCAAGAATTGATGAATCTAGGTGAAGAGGATATGAGGGATCTTAGTTCTGGCAATTTCTCTGTCAATTCGAAGTTATTTCAAAGTAAAGTATTTTTAAAACGTCATATGCATTCTTTAAGCAAGTTCGAATTTCATCAATTTCAACCAGCAAGAACTGTCAACATTTTAGGCCTTAATGAACAATGAAATGTGACTGGAAGCAACGTATACCACATTTGTATATGCTGCTTCAACTCATTTTCTAACTGCAAAGCTGCCAGTTTTTAAGAAAGTTTACAATAAAAGAAATCTAGACTGTAGTGCAAGCTGCTCTTCCACTTGGACATTATGATCCAGTAGATAATGGCACTGTTTGTCTACGACAAATAAGGGTGATCTGTGATCCTCTGGCAAGCACCACTAAGAAAATCACAGCGAAGGCCTCTAGGACTTTAGAGCGAATCTTGTGCCTTCTTAGGTAGATGACTATCATCCTTTTGATAAACAGCGCTGGCTCACAATTGAGTCTGGAAAAGACTGAATGTTAACTCCTGTAAACATGAGTCATCAGGCCTGAGTTTCCCATGATAAGTTAGGTTTTATCTTACCCACCAAACCATACACTTGGGCATGAGCACGGAAGTGACATAAGAGACCAGGCTCAAGCAGAAGGAAAGACGCTTACAGGAAGCCCATACCTCCTGTTCCGATTGCCTCTTCCCCTCCAAACCATAGTTACAGCCTCATGGCAAATTCTGTACAATCAGTTGATTGAGGAAGAAAAAAACTCAAGCCTAGTTAATAGAGGGGATTGCCATCAGGACGGGGATGCCTATAGTTCCACAGCTCCACTACAGCTCCGCTCAGAGGTGACCTTGAGGGACAGCAATGAAGGAAAATCCTTCCACCTAATAGAACTGACCTAATAGTCCATTTGGTCATTTACTTTTTCTGGATGAGAGTGAGCCATAATTGTGTACCTGCATTAATTTGTATACTGTTGCTAAAGTTTTTTTTTTTTTTTTTTTTTTTTTTCAGGCTTTAGGTGCCCCCCGGGGGGCTCCTTTTATTACATTGATTTATTCAAGTGATAGAAAAAAACTCTCTCTGCAGCAGGTTTATGATAGTCACACAGAGAGAGAGAGAGGCAGAGACATAGGCAGAAGGAGAAGCAGGCTCCATGCACCGGGAGCCCGATGTGGGATTCGATCCCGGGTCTCCAGGATCGCGCCCTGGGCCAAAGGCAGGCGCCAAACCGCTGCGCCACCCAGGGATCCCTGTTGCTAAAGTTTTAACTGAATAATGGTCAGGAACTTGGAAGGAAGAAGACTGAGAGACTGGTGACAAGAAAGTCTGGGGAAGAGTTCTGCAGATGACCCTTTAAGAATGAGCACAGGCTAGGGGTGCCTGGGTGTCTCAGTCGGTTAAAGCATCCAACTCTTGATTTTGGCTCAGGTCAAGATCTCAGGGTCATGAGACTGAACCCCATGTCAGGCTCTGTGGCTCAGGGCTCAGTCTGCTTGAGATTCTCTCTCTCTCTCTCTCCCTTTCCCTCTGCACCTCCCCCTCACCACTCATGCTCTCCAAATAAACAAAGAACATTATATATATATATATATATATATATATATATATATATATATATATATATATATAAAGAATGAAAGAATGGGCATGGGCTATGAAGATACTTGCATACCCTGTGAATGCTCACCAAGGGTCATCCACCACAGATAAAGTATGCAATGACCAAGTAGGTAAAATGACACACTGTGGACAGCAGCTAGTTGCTGCAACCATTCCAGTGTTCGCTCAGTAGCCCTTGAATGAAATGGCTA
Source organism: Canis lupus familiaris (assembly GCF_011100685.1). Lineage (NCBI taxonomy): Eukaryota > Metazoa > Chordata > Mammalia > Carnivora > Canidae > Canis > Canis lupus. The sequence continues at coordinate 7,728,116 of NC_049223.1, read as the reverse complement.
TGGTGGAAGGGATGGAGTTCAACAACATAGACTTCTGAGTTTGTTCTGGCTGCTGCAAGCATTGAGTGCCTCATCAGCCAACAATAGAGAATACTGAGTCCCTAATATGCCAGTATTAACCAGTGAGGATAGCCAGCCGCCTAGTGGCAGCCTGATAACACTGAACCTCTTCCACCATCCTCTCTGGGAGAGACATGTATGTATTCTGGATATGGATTTGTATTCCCTGACCATGATGCCACTATTCACTACAAAATGCCTTATCCACTGATGAAGTTTTGGATTATAGGTGAGGTTTGGTGGGGTGAGGTCTGGAGCTAAAGACCAAGAAAATTCTTGAGGCATCTTTGGTGCAAAATGGTGGTTTTATTAAAGCCCAGGGACAGGACTTCGGGGCAGGAAGAGAGCTGCTGCCCCAGGCTTGTGAGGGGTGGCTGATTATATACCTGCAGAGTTGGGGGAGGTAAGGAAAAGGCAGATTTCAAAAGGATTTTCATATGCAAAGGAGGACCTACCAGAACCTGGAGGCCTTGCCATTGTCAAGTTAAAGATTGTTTATCCCTCAAGCAGGTCATTAACATTAAGACAATTGGCCACTTCCCGAGGAATGTCACACATATCCCACCCTGGGGTGGGGTCATTTATGGGGTGGCAGTTTGTGCTTTTTCCTTAGCAGCCCTCTGTTCCCCATCATCCATCATTGTGACATAGTGCACATAATCATTCTGATAAGGGTACTTGTTTCATAGCAAAAGAAATGTAGCAAGGGCTCATGCCCATGGAACTCACTGGTTTTATCACATATCCCATCACCCAGGAGTGCAAGCTTAATGAAAAGGTAAAATAGCTCACTGAAGATTTGATTATGGCAGTTGTGAGACAGATCCATGAAAGGATGTGTTTCTGCCTTCCAGGATACAGTACATACTTTGAATCAGTATGTGGTGCTCTCTCTCCCCCAGCCATAGGTCCAGGAACCTAGAGACAGAAGTGGAAGTGGCTTCTCTCCCTAATATACCTAATAACTTTCTACCAAAAGTATTGCTTCCTGTCCCAGCAACTTTATGATATGCTGGCTTGGAGGTCACAGTCCTCAGGGGAAGAATGCTTCCACCCAGAAACACAAGAGTTCCATTGAATTAGATGAGAGTTAATCAACTGGCCACTTTGTGATCCTTTTGTCATTGAACTAAAAGGCAGAGAATGGGGTCCGGCCAAAGTGATTGATTCCGATTATGAAGGAGCAAGTGAGTTGTTGGTATACAATGGAGTCAGCGAAGACCATCTCTGGAACCCGGGGGATTCTCTAGGGTGCTTCTTGGCCTTTCCATGCTTGTCATGAGCATGCTATGAAGGCGCACACGTTGTGGAAAGGTTGTGCCTTTCCACAATGTCAGCTTTATTCAACCATAGAGCAAAGTTAAATCACAATTATAAAGCAGGTTTAGGATTGCAAACTCAATGACAGTCACCATGTGATTAAACTTGGCTTCTTAGACAACATACAAAGCAGGACAGAAGACAAACCACACAACAAGCAAGATAACAGAAGAGTGTGGGAAGTTAACGAACCAAACTCAAAGTCAGTCTGTGGGTGCGCAGCTGAGATGGGGCCCCGGGCTGGTCTGGGTCAGCCCTTGGCACTTACTGCTTATGTTCCAGCAGTGAAGGATCTCGGTTCTGGTCAGAGATCAATCAGGCAGGGCCTTTGGCGGCATTTGCCTTTTTTAAAGTGGTCAGACAGAGGGGTCAGGTCTGAAGAGTCCAACACTTTGCTGCCCAAATCCTTTCCTTTTTAAAGGGCTTTAATGTGGAACGCCTGCGTGGCTCGGCGGTTGAGTGTCTGCTTTCAGCTCAGGGTGTGATCCCAGGATCCGGGGATCGAGTACTGCATCAGGCTCCCCTGCATGGAGCCTGCTTCTCCCTCTGCCTCTGTGTCTGCCCCTCTCTCTCTGTGTCTCTCATGAATAAATAAATAAAATTAATAACATTATTAATATTATCATGAATAAATAAATAAATTAAAATTTATTCTCATGAATAAATAAATAAAATTAAAAACCTTTAAAAAAAAAGGTTTTGGATCTCTGCAGACCTCCTCTGATTACCAGTTCTGGTGTGTCAGCTAACGGTGGTCCCCATAATATCTCCTAGCTGGTGTCATCGCTTGACCCAGGCCCCTACCTGACATGCCAGATTCCATTTTGCTCTCTACAACACTACAAGGGAGCAGAATTTGCCACCCTAAAATATTCCTCTTGGGCATAAGGATTCTTGAGTTAGTTATTTTTAAGGACCAGCGGGCACAGGAGAAGTTCTGAAAACAGTAGAAGTGGCCCTTTTTGTAAAGGACATTTACATTTATAAGTGGTATCTCTATTTGTAAGGGTGTCCCCTAGCTGAACCAGGAAGAGAGGATGACTAGATGTCTAGAAACCTAACAATGGATAAAGTAAGAACTTAAAGGAGGGCCGGACCCTCCTTTATTGTACACTCCTTTGCTTGATAACCTCCCATAATGGCTCCCCCTCACCCTCCAACACCCTCCAACATCTTTCATCATCTTTAGGTGGAAATGGTATTTAAGGTGGTAGCTTGGGCCTTTTCGGGGAGTTACTAAACTTTACTGGGTGTCTTCTGTGTATACAGGAGATATGTATATATGTTATTAAACTTCTCTGTTTCTCCTGTTAATCTTTAATTACCGAGAGTCTCAGCCAAGAACCTGAAGGGCAGAGGGAAAGTTCTTTATTTATTCTTAAATATTTTATTTTTAAGTAATACCCGACATGGGGCTCAAACTCACAACTCTGGGGTCAAGAGTTGCATGCTCCACTGGCTGAGCCAGCCAAACACCCCAGGAAAGTTATTTTTGAGGACTCGGAACCTTCAGGAATGAAGATTTGGATCTCCCAGCTGGGTAAAGAACCTCAGACTGTCTGCATCTTTCAGCAAGTTTCTTGGCCACTCAACAAGCCTTCCCTGTAGACCAGCTCTGGCCATCACCCTCTGACTGATTTCTCTGCCACCAGCCTTGTCCTCTCCCAAGAGGTCTCAATCTCCATCTTAGATGGGGGTGGGTGGGAGTGAGGGTCTTCTAAGTTTTTCCTTTCTTGCGTATACTGTTGTAAGAATGCTTAGTCTTCTTTTACCCCCTTTACTGCCTTTTACTAGTTAAAAAGATTTTTTTAAAATACTTCTTAATAAAAAAAATACTTCTTAATATTTAATAAGGAACAGGAAATATTCCCCTATTCAAATACTGGTAAGATTTCTGCCTCCTGTCTTGATCCTGAGTGTTACATCAACATAATAAATACAGTCACTTAATCTGTTTTTTTTTTATATTCTACACAGCCACACATTTAACAGACCTCAGTGCTTTATCCTGTCTAGAAATGCAATCCTTTACCCTCCCCGGTGCCCAGCAGCCCCTTTTAACTATTCAATTTCATTTTTGATTAAGCTTGAACATGTATGTTCTTTCTTTTCCATTTTAAACAAATAATCTATTGTGGGTAGTAGGTTTATGGAATGTGGGTAGTTATGAATATATTATGTTGCATGTCAATGTCATCTCAAAAAAGCTGGAAAAAGTAAGTGAAAAGTGTAAAAAAAAAAATCCAACCCCAAATACAAATACATATATTTTCAGGATATGATTTAAAAACTTGGAATAATGTTTTCCTTTTTTTTTTTTTTTTTTTGGAATAATGTTTTCAATTGTTCCTTCTGGTACCATAATATTATAATACTATAATACAATGCTTTAAAATCAAGTCCAAAAATTTTATAGATAACCTCCTACATAGTGTCAAAAAATATATTAAGCACTATTTATTGAGTGCTTAACTTGTTCCATATGGTTTGTTAAGATATATGCACTAACACACACATTTTCCTTTCAGGTCTTCCAAAAATTTCATAAGAGAGATACTGACTTTCTTGTTTCAAAGATGTAGAAACGGGGGCCTGACTAGAGGAAAGAACTCTTCTAAAATCATAAGCCTGAAGGGACAGATACCAATTCTCTCCATCCCTAGTGAGAACAGGTTCATGGCTCTAAGGTCCCTTGCGTCTTATATGTTTGTAAAACTGACTCAGAAAGATCTGGCTCATTCAGAATCTAAGTGAAATATGATGGTTCATTCCTGAGTTTCCCGTCAAATTCCAAATGTGTCTGATTTTAAATGGCAACCTTCTTGCCTAGAATAGAAACCCACATCACAACAAATTAGCTAAGTGGCTCCTACACAGGCCTTATTTATAGTCTCAGTAATTTGATTTCTGAATAATGGCTTGGGTGTTGTGCGTAAAATACAGTCTTGGAAAGATGACGATTATGTTTTTTGAATAAACTAGATACAAAATTAACATGTAAATTTAGTATAGAATAAAAGGCCCAGGAACATTTATTAATAGAATGCAATGACACTTCTCACTGTATCCTAGAATAGTCTATCCTAACAAATGTTTATTAATGGATTAGCTAAAAAAATGGTATTAGGTGTGCTAAATTTTCACTATCATGTACCATTCAACTTTAAATAAGGAAAACATTGCTCCCCGTTTTTCCTCTTCAAGAAAACGCCAAGTGTGATGTGCTCCAGGCTCAAAGAGGCTTCTCTTTGTTATTCCCACTTCCTAGGTGATCTCACCGAGTCCACCCCTATATCTATCTGGGTGCTAAGTGCTCCCAAATTGATACAGCCAGCCTGGACCTCTCTTCTGAACATCAGACTTGAAGGGTAGCAGAATCTGGCATCCCAAAATATGCCTCTTTGGCACAAGGATTATTTTGAGCTAATTATTTTGAGAGCTGCAGACACAGGAGAAGCTCTGAAAACACAGAAGTCACTCCTTTGTAAGAGAAATTTACATTTATAAAGGATATCCCCATTTGTAAGTGTTTTTTAACCCTATACCTGGAAGAAAAGGATGAGTAAATCACAGGAGAATCTTATTATAAAGAAGGCACCAATTTAAATCTGCATAACAGCCATACTTCTATTTACTGTGCTTTTCCTGACAACTTCCCATAACCCACTCTTTCCCACACCCCCAACCAATCCCCGTCCTTTGTCTTTAGGTGATAGTATTTAAGGTAGTGGCTTGGGCCATTTGGGGGAGCTACTCAGTTTTCCTGGGTATCTCCCATGAATACAAGAGGCATACATGCTATTAAACTTCTGTTTTGTTTTTCTCGCATTAATCTATCTTTCGTTATAGGGTTGGTCTCATCCAAGAACCTACAAGGGTAAAGAGAAAACTATCCCCCCACCCCCCCATATCTCCTAACTGGCTTCCCTATTTCTGCCCTTATCTTCATTATAATTTACTATCAAAACAGCAGCCAAAGTAATCCTCTTGAAAGACTGATCATATCAAATCACTCCCCTGCACCAATCCCCCCTCATGGCTTCCCATCTTTGATAGTATAATTTATAATAAATGTATATTTTGTTCTTCATCCACAGTTCCTGCCTGAAAGCTCCCAAGACTCTTGGAATTTCCTAAATGACATGAGCAGTGGGCTCATCTTTTGTTATATTTGGTCTTTTGTCCTCAATTCCTGAAATGGTCTCAGTGTGGGAAAAAAGGTGAAATGTGGGTCTTCCGTAATTCATAACGAACTCCTTTGAAACACACCAGAGTCCATATTAGTGGGAGGACTTTTGTAAAGCCCCTAAAGATGCAAGCTGTTTGCCAGAGAAACCAATCCCAATTACAGGGTGGGATGGGTCAGTCCCACTCCCATATCCACCTTTGGAGGGGCTGTAGGTAGATCCATTCACCACAAAATCAATGATTTCATCAATTTGGTCTATATAATGCAGCCTCCATAAAAGTCTCTGAACTACAGGCTTCAGGGAGCTTCTGGGTTGGTGAATAAGAACACACCCAGGTGCCAGGAGGGTGGCACACTCCAAATTTTGTGGGGACAGAAGCTTCTGTGCTCCAGACCTTTCAAGACCTCACCCTATGCATCTCTTTATCTGGCCATTCATTTGTATCCTTTAATAATCTTTGTAATAAACCAGTAACCATTATTCTTTGCAATAAACCAAAGTAAATTAGTTTTCTGAGTTCTATGAGTGGCTCTAGCAAATTAACTGAATCCACAGAAGGAGTTATGGGAATGTCTAACTTAAGGCTGAATGGTCAGAAGCACAGGTAAGAACCTGGATTTGTGATTGGCATCTGAAGGGGGGAGGGGTCTTGTGGGATGGAGCCCTTAACTTGTGACATCTGACGCTGTCTGTAGGTAGCAGAGCGTCAGAACTGAATGAAACTGTAGCACACCTAGTCAGTGCCTGCCGAAAACTGGAGAATTGCTTGGTGGTGTTGAAAAGGCACTTCTGGCATCTAACTGAAAGTCAAAGTGGAAGTCCTTACGATGACCCAGGTCCCACACCACTGTCTGGCACTGTCCCCTTACCTCTGGCCTCCCCACTGCTCTCCCCTTCTCACTCTGCCCCAGCCACCCAGGGCTCCTTGCTGGGCCCGAGACACCCAGGCCCACCCCTTCTGGCTTCCTGCTCTTTGCTGGAACACTTCGTTCCCTGACAGATCAGAAAGTTTCCCTCTCAAGCCTGCAGATCTTCACCCCAAAGTCATCTCTGAGAAGCTTTCCTTGACCACAGTGGCTAAAATTACCATCCACTTCCCTACTCCACACACAGGTTCCCCTGCTCCCTCCATGCTCTTCCTTCCTTAGCACTTACCACTAAGTTATTTATTGTACAGTCGGCTTGCTTAGCATTGGTTTCCTGACTGGAATGTAAACTTCACGAGAGCCGGGCTTCTGTCAGCTTGCAGACTGCTGCTCGCCCGGTACCAAACTCTGCCCTAAACCCAGGACTGCAGTCCCCTCTCCCACTCCTCCCAGAGCACCAACACAGTCCCCGGGGACTGAAGAACCGTGGGTGAAGACAAATGAACACTGGCATCCGCGGGTCCTCCAGCGCGCATTAACTGAGCACTTGGCGCTGCCATTCGGTCCACCGAGCGCAGCCGGGGTGCTCTGCTGGAGAGCTACACGCCAGGCTATGCCAAGGAAGCCGGGGCAGGAAGTCTTTCCTATCAGTAAACAAGCAGAACAGGTTAGACCCTGCGCCGGCCGCGTTAGTATGTGCCACTGCCAATATGTGCTTTTCACAACCACCAATAAACCAGGTCCTGCGTCTACCCTCCCTGGTCTGTTTTAACGAATGCACCCAAGCAGGGGGCATGGCTCACCGGGTCAGTGCCCACCACTGGGCCAGCAGGGCGCCCCATGTGGAGCCTGGAGGGCATGGGTCTCCCCTCGAAGCCAGCCTCCCTGGCACCGTGAAGCCCGTGACCTGGGGAACTCCAAGTGCTTGCACAGTGGCTAACCCAGCGCGGGACACTGACTGATTAAAAAAAAAAGGCGGGGGGGGGGGGGGGGGTTCAGAAGGAAAAATACATTTTCCCAGACACATCAGCTCTACCTTATCGGAACAGACAAAATGGGGATCCCTGGGTGGCGCAGCGGTTTGGCGCCTGCCTTTGGCCCGGAGCGCGATCCTGGAGATCCGGGATCGAATCCCACGTCGGGCTCCCGGTGCATGAAGCCTGCTTCTCCCTCTGCCTGTGTCTCTGCCTCTCTCTCTCTCTCTCTCTCTCTCTATCATAAATAAATAAAAAAAAAATTAAAAAAAAAAAAAAAAAAAAGGAACAGACAAAATGTGGGCGGGGGCGGGGGGTAAGCAAAGATTATTAAAAGGGGGAACCGGGCAGCCCGGGTGGCTCAGAGATTTAGCAGCGCCTTCCACCCAGGGCGTGATCCTGGAGACCCCGGATCGAGTCCCACGTCGGGCTCCCTCTGCCTGCGTCTCTCCCTCTCTCTCTGAGTGTCTCGTGAATAAATAAAGTCTTAAGATAAATAAATAAATAAATAAATAAATAAATAAATAATAAATAAAAGGGAGGACCTGTGAAGAAAGCATCAGGGAATAACAGCGCGAGCGGCAGGCCCCCCCGGGGTACCGGTGCCCCTGTGTGCGGCGCCCCCCGAACACGCTAGGCGGGTGCACTCGCGCCACGCTCGCTCGGAGCCGCGAAGCAGCGCGGGTCGCCGCTGAGGCAGGACTTCGGAGGGGACTCGCCCGACACAGGCGCCCGGTTGCGGGTGGCGGGGTGTGAAGCCCCGGAGCCCGCGTCCTCGGATTACGCGGACACACTCAGGGGTCGAAGTCAGCGGGCCTGGGGCGGGAGCGCGGGCGGGAGCGCGGGCACAGGTGCGCGCGGCGCCGCGGGGTCGGGCCCGAAGGAGGGGGAGGCGGCGCTGCGCGGGTCACCTGGGGCTGAACCGGAACTGCTCAATGGTCGACTCGAGGTTCTCGAGGATCTTCCGGCACTCCTCGGCCGCGGGCGTGTCGTCCGCGCTCTCCATACGAGCCCCGGGCTGGCGGCTGCGCCGGGCGCCTCCCGCGGAGCTGCGGGCTCGGCGAGGCGGCGAGTCGGAGGCCCGAACCCGGCGTCCGTTGCCATGGCGACCTGGGGGCGGGCGGGGCGCGGGGATCGGCGGGCCCGGAGGGGGGCGCTCCACCGCCCGCCCCAGGCGGCCCCGACCCACCCGGCCCGGCCGCCGCTGAGCTGTCCCCGAGAAAGCTGGCCCCGTCTAGGTACCCCGGCGACGCCCCACCGTGCCCCGACTCCCCACGCCTTCTCTCCTGAGCCGCCGAGCTCAGCCTGCAGCGAGGCCAGCGCGGGGGGCGGGGGGGGGGGGGGGCTCGGCGACCCTCGCTTCGTGGCCTTCCGCCCTAGGGTGCTAGAGGGCACCCTCGGGGAGGGGGAACATAGTGCACCCAGGTAATGACCATCCTCAGGACATAATGAGCCTTGGCTCCAGAGCGATGCCATAATAAGGAAGCGGGCGGCCTGATGAATTGCCTACACCCCTCACTTGGCCCTAGACGTGGGCGTTTCATGGACAAGAAAAAAAAATTCTTTGCAGAGATTAAACAGCCTACATTTCTATTTGATATGAAGGTCAGAATTCAGGCGTGAAGGGACGCCTGGGTGGCCCAGTGGTTGAGCCTCTTCCTTGGTTCAGGGCGTGACCCCAGGGTCCTGGGATCGAGTCCTGCACAGGGCTCCCCGCAGGGAGCCTGCTTCTCCCTCTGCCTGCGTTTCTGCCTCTCTCTGTGTGTCTTTCATGTATAAATAAATAAAATCTTAAAAAAAAATAATAATTCAGGCGTTAAGTTTTAAGCTATCCAGTGTGGTTGTGGAATTCATTATTACTAAGTCTCTACGATAGTAAGAGAAACTGCCTAATAATGAAATTGTCGTTCGTCCTTTATATTAAATTGTGTATCGTGTATTGACAATGCTGGAATAGCTTTTCTGACATCATCAGTATGTCATTTGCTGGTTTTAGAGCTAAGTATACGGTTTCCCTTTCAATATATGGTCTACAGGAAAACAAAAGGTTTTCCTCTCTTATTATGTGAAAATGAGGTTAGTTTGATATTGGAAGCTCAGAATACAAAAAGGAAATTACTGTAGCATTACTGTAGCACAACTCTTAAATATTTAAAGACAAAGAGGGAAGGCCCCAAATGCCAAAAAAAAAAAAAAAAAAAAAGTAGCCAATGCCAACAAGATCTTCTGTAAAGATCTGTTTTCCTTTGAAAAGGTGAAGAAAGAAGAAAAAGATTATGTAGATTTTTGTTCTCAAAATCTAACTTGAGGGCAGCCCCAGGGGGCTCAGCGGTTTAGCACAGCCTTCTTAGGCCCAGGCTGTGATCCTGGAAACCTGGGATGGAGTCCCCTGCTTGGAGCCTGCTTCTCCCTCTGCCTCTCTCTCTCTCTGTCTCTCTCTCTATCTCTGTCTCTCATGAATAAATAAAATCTTTTAAAAAATCTAAATTCAAAGTCTCGAGGGAAATTTTATCATACAATCAAAAAGCATTTTAAAAGAGAGAAATGTATAAATCTATAATAAATTATCTTAAATGATTTTTTTTTCCCACAGTGCAAACAAAAATTTTAAAATAAAGAGAAAAATTCCAAGGTAAAATTAAACACCTAAGCTGGTTAGGACGAGGCCAAGGTAAAAATACTGTGACAGGCTGCTGGCTGTTTCGCTTAATGCAATTCTAAGTGAATATTTTGAAACTGAGGAAAGAGGTCTCCTGGCAGACTTCATGAGTCATTGGTCAGCTCTGTGCAGCATTTGTTGACTGATATGGACTGCATGGTTACACCATCCCACAAAAACATGAACTGAACAAAACCTCTTTGTTTGAAGTCTTGCTATAGCATATCACGGAGTTTCAGATTTCAGTGTCTGGGAAACCAAGTTATGAGCATGACTGTTTTTGCAACTATTAACTACATAACGCTCCTCTTGTTGTCAGTTACCTACATTTACCTCTCAGGTGTTCTGACTTACAAAATTGTTCATTTCAGATCATATTCTCGCCTATGACAACCGGGTTGGGCACTGTCAAAACATCTGTCATACTGAATCCAGACTCTTTGTATCACATGATGAATTAATTGATGGTTTTAGTGGAAAGCTCATGAGCTCTGGAGTAAACATTAAAAAAAAAAAAAAAGAAAAGAAAAGAAAAGAAAAACTCCCCTGAAATTTAGTTGCTTTAGAACACTGGGCAAGTTATTTAACATCTCTGAGCCTCTTTTTTGTCACCAGTAAAAACTGAATAATGAACTTTTCTCAGGGTGGTTGGGAGTAGTCTATAAGGCGAGAAAAGCACACAGCTCATGTGGGACATGAGACACATACCAACCAGGCCTTCAAGGAATTTGTTCCTCCTTTCTAAACCACAACTAAGGAACACACCGTTTAAAGTCTCCCATTTCTTAAAAGTTGAGTGTCTCATAAGCTAAAATATTTTTTACTTTAGTTAACAGGATTTATGGCATGATTTTAAATTTTCAGATGCCTCTTTGAAACAGGTATAATAGTATAATGTATTTATATGAAAATATTACCTACCAATTATTAAAAGTGATAACATCTCAGATTAAATAGCATGAGGATTTGATTACGAGTCAAGTGCTGACTCTAAACATAGTAATTTATATATTCCAGATGGATATTATCAATCCTATAGTCTAATAAAAGCCAAGAGGTTTCAGGTTAGGTTTGTAATTTAAATTCTTTCTGGAGTCATCATATGTAAAGTGCTTATTTTTCTTTTATCACCAGCTGTAATCTATGATTATGTGGTGCAGGCTCTGTTAGGTAAACTTGTTTTATGTTGTGCTTCATCCATAACCAAAGTTCTTAAATAAAGGGTTGGGAAAGGAAATAGCAAGGTCTTCAGCCAGGACAATATTATGCGACTAAATCCTATGTGGAAAAACTTCTGAGACTACATCATTTTAATGTCTTAAATTTGGCTGCAATGACATAACATATCCACTCCTGGAAAAGTCCCTCAGTAAGTGTTTGTTATGTGGCAAAAGCTGAAAACCAAGATGGGAGGCACTATGGGAGCCTAGGCAGGAGCAATCTTGATGTGGAATTTGGATCTTACAGTCAAATGTCCCTGAGCACTGCAGTAGAGGATATCTTCTTCTATTTGGAGCTAGGGCAGATGTTTCGAAGGGAGATGGGTAAAAATGTGAAGAAAATCGTAGAGCTTAACCAACTGCAGAAGTGACTCCACCTGCGAAAAGATTTGTGAACCTGCTGCTATTGAGGAAAATTCGGGAAATCTCTCTGTCTGGTCAACTGACCATAATGGATCTGCATGCCTGGACATAACCTAGCAAATCTGCAGCAGGTACATAGCGATATGCAGTGATTCAGGAAAGGCAGAAATCCAATGGAGATTAATAAAACTATGACAATTATCATAGTTCATGCAATGGAAGATTTCACCCAAAGAGGATAGAGAAGTGGATCTTAGAATTGGTGAAATAAAGTAAATAATAAGAATTAATGAAACAAAGACCTTTTCTGGGGCTCCATCTTTTCAGACCCCAAAGGGATTTACTATCATGAGGAGTGGAACATTGATCAGAATGCCATAAAGTATCTACACAGGACCATGGAGTGCTCTGTTCTTTTCCCAGGGCCACAAGGTAATTCAGATTCTCGGGTACATGGATCACAGGAAAGGCTTCATCTAGACAGCACACGTGTGGTTTGGGTTGCATGAGAATTTCCCTGTAGCCTGATCTAAACGAACAGATAAGATCCAATATTTAGACCGTCCCCAGGAGGACTAGACTTGTTCCCCAAAATGAACCACCGGGTCAGGCTTTGCCTGGACCGTTAGCTCATTTCTCCAACTCATATTCCTGCAACCCCAACATTAACACTCTTCATTGTCCTTCAGCTTCAAACTCTCAAAAATGTGGTACAAGACATTCTAATTTAGCAATTTTGAGAACTCATGGGGAATAGGGGACATAGGAAAATACAGTAGTGTGAAGCTCGGTTTGCTATTGTCATGCCTGTTTATTTACCTAGAGATGCTTCAGTGTTCACTAAGAAGGACGTGTGTTACACGGGTTCTGTTCTACCCAGGTGCTGATCAGGGGTGCACAGTCCAGGGATGGCACACCCACTGTTGCTCAAATCAGGAAGTCCACATTTCGGAAGGGACGACTCCAAGCTCTGATGTTAACTGTTCTAGACCAACAAATCACCACTGCGCTAGTTTAATACACTGAATATCAACAGTGGGTATTTTATTGGTGAACGTGGTGACTTATTGACCAGTACTGTAGATGTTGGAAGTAGGCTCAAATGGGTGAATTTAACGATCTTCAAGATATGTAGGTCAGTCAAAATAGTTCAGAAATCCTTCCGCCCTGCAGGAACAGTGTGTAGAGTCTCATGGTGGCTGGAACTTAAACCCTCAGGGATGATGGGACTTGGAGCTTGATCCCCTGCCGGTCCTCTGTCCAGCCTTTGCTTTTATAATTGCCCGATGCCTCCTAACAGGACCGAGGATCTCGCTCCTGGAATGTTATCATATCTGCTTCAAAGGAATCATTCACGCCTGATGGTAGTTCACCTGAAAGCACAGAAAGGTGGGGCTTTGGGGGACCTCCACAAGTGGGCTGCATAAAACGTGTGGGGTCTGCCTGCAAATGAGTGTTTTCAAAAATAAATGTGTGAGGCTTGATTTCAATATAAACTGAGAGCAGTGTGGTGGGGAAAAAGCTAATCTTCACCCTCATCAAACTTCTGTAAAGGATACGATGTCAATGCAAAGAAACCTAAGAATTGTGTGTGACCAAATTAGGTCATTTTCTAGGAAACCAGAAGAAATAATAAAAGTGTCTTTAATATAACAGATTTTGGGGCAGCCAGGGTGGCTCAGCGGTTTAGTGCCACCTTCAGCCCAGGGCATGATCCTGGAGACCTGGGATCGAGTCCCAGGGGACGTTGTTTGTCCCACAAAAACAAACAGCCCCCAATGACCTTAGCCCCATTCCATTCACTCACAGGTGGGAATTCAGGCAAATGTCCACAGAGGTCACAGACAACATACATATGATTCTGTTATATCCCGTATATTACCCCTTCATGTCCTAAGGAAGACCTTTCTCTTAGAGATTTTCATTTTAGTGTACCTTTAAAAAATCTTGTGTTAAGTTACCTCCATCTTTTTTCTGGGTAAGGACAACCCAGGAATGGCCCTTTTATGTCTATGATGCTGTTCACAGCTTTTGATAGGCCTAGTACAATCTTTGGAACAGGGTTGCTGTTTGCTGAAGGTCAGACAGTAGCTCTCTTAGCCTTGCCTATCTTACGTAGTTATGCTGTGCATTTTTTTTTTTTTATTGGTGTACCATGTTTGATTTGTCCCTGATTCCTTTGGAGTTTTTCTGAGAAATGGAGCAGTAATCCAGCATCAACTTATTAAAATACATTTTAAGCCTTTTAAAAAAAAAAAAAAAGCTCCCTGGATGGAGCCTGCTTCTCCCTCTGCCTGTGACTTAGCCTCTCTTTCTCTCTGTGTCTCTCATGAATAAATTTTTAAAATATTAAAAAAAAAACTGATTTTGGTGTGTAAAATCTGTATCTGTTTAATTCATCCTTGTTTGTATGCCCAGCTCAACCTAGTGGCACCCACATAGTAAGTGTTCAATAAGTGTTTGTCAAATGAATCAGTGATGGAGAAACTCTAAATAAGTCCTTCAAAAGAGCAATTCCTAAAACATCATGCACCTCAGTGGTTGGCATTAGAGAACGAGGCAAGAAAATACTGTTAGCTGCTATTATTTAGGAGGGGAGAGATTATTCTAAGCTGCCAATGTTGATGGATGCAGGAAATCTTGGCGCTGGCCCGGCCCCCCCCCCCCCCCCCCCGTGGCAGTGGAAGATGGAGATGTACAGGCCAGAGACACCTGCTGGTCTACTGCTGCCTCATTCTTTCTGAAGAAAGAAACTCCCATCATCAATGTATAAATGAAGAGAAGGGAAGAGTTGCAAGGATAATTTCCCATCAAGAAATTCTAGGTCTAGGTTCAAGCCACCAGTCAAAAAGATTGTAAGGAAAAATTGTGTTTGACTATAATGGTTAATTTTATATGTCAACTTGGCTAGACCACAGTGCCCAGATATATTGTTAAATATTATTCTAGATGTTTCTGTGGTGGTGTTTTTGGATGAGATTGACATTTAAATTGGTAGATTTTGAATAGAGCATATTAACCTTCAAAATATGAGTGGGCCTCATCCAATCAGCTGAAAGCCTACATAGAACAAAAGACTGTCCTCTCTTGAGCAAAAGGGAATTCTGAAAAAAAAAAAAAAAAAAAAAAAAAAGGGAATTCTGCAGCTGGTGGCCTTTGGACTGGAACTGCAACATTAGCTCTTTCCTAGGTCTTCCACCGATGACCTTAAGATTAGAACTGCAGCATCAGCTCTTCCCTGGATCTCCAGCCTGCCTGCCCACCCTACAGATGTTGGACTTGCCAGCCTCTGTAATTATGTGAACTAATTTCCTAAAATAAATCTACCTGTATATTATATACAATCATCTTATTTGTTCCATTTCCCTGGAAAACCCTGACTAACACAATGACCAACGATAATTTAATAAATTATTCAAAGGATACTCTTATATTCTTTGCAGCTCTTACTTAATATCAATAATAGTAAACGAGATGGTTAGTTTTAAATGTCAAGTTGACTGGGCTAAGGGATGCACAGATGGGGGTAAAACATTATTTCTGGATATGTCTCTGAGGGTGTTTCTGGAAGACATCAGCATTTGAATCAGTAGACTGGATAAAGAAAATTCCCCTCCTCATTGTGGGTGGGCATCATCCAATCTGTAAAGGGCTTGTATAGAAGACAATGGGGGAGGAAGGGCTAATTTGCTTTCTACTTGAGATGGAGCATACATCTTCTCCTGCCCTTAGACATTGATGCTCTTGGTTGTCTGGCCTTTCGACTTGGACTGGGACTTATACCATGGTCTCCTGGTTCTCAGGCTTCCAGGTTTGGGCTGGAACTACACCACTGGTTTCCTGGGCTTTCAGACTACAAACAATAGGTTGTGAGACTTCTCAGCCTCCATAGTCACATGAACCAACCCCCTCATAATAAATCTTTCTTATTGATTCTGTTTCTCTGGAGAACCCTAATACAGCAAATATATTTATAGGACTGAGAAAAATAATCATTACAGGTCTAATATTTATTGGATGCTTACTACATGTCAGAAACCTTCCCAGGCACTTAACTAACACATCACCTTGATTATCTGCAATTTAAAAATGAGAAAATGGAGACACTAAGAGGGTGATTTACTTGTCCAAGTTCACAGTTTGCAGGTTTGAGACTGGGCTCTGAACACAGACAATCTTGTTCCAGAACTTATATGCCTAATCGTTGTGCTATATTGCCTTACTGAACTGTCATGATGAACAGATTATTTCAGTTCTTCCCATAATGTTACTTTTTGCA
Organism: Canis lupus familiaris; assembly: GCF_011100685.1. Taxonomy (NCBI): domain Eukaryota; kingdom Metazoa; phylum Chordata; class Mammalia; order Carnivora; family Canidae; genus Canis; species Canis lupus. The sequence continues at coordinate 7,712,185 of NC_049223.1, read as the reverse complement.
GGAGCCTATGAAGTACATCTCAAGCTGTCAGGCACATATTAGAGACTTAATTATGAATCTGTGTTGCTGGGGTTGCTGTAGAGAATTCAAACAGATTTAACACCCTGTATAACTGGAGCCTAGTTATCAGAGAAATTCACCTTTGTGGGATACTCATGAGAACAAGAAATTAAGCAAAAGATATGTGTGTCTGAAGAGGCTACAAAGTTCATACCTAAATCTTAATTGCTTTGCTCCTAGGAAAGTTTCTTAATCTATTACTGAGACACTACATATCCTTACCGTTATGTACAATCCCAACAGAGTTTGATATCTACTTTCTATCTCTACAGCCAATAAAAGTGGGGAAACAGGCTATGGAAGATGATCGCTACATTGACAGTTGGCGCAAAGGCATTGAAAGCTTATTAAAAAAACCACAACAAAAATTCAAATAACGTGAGAGGTGTGGGCCATAGTGAGGAGCAAATAGACTGCCACTTGTCACTAGCCTTGAGGACATTACTGTAAAATAACTAAAGTTCATAATAATTACCACGAATTACTGATTATGTTTAATGCAACTATGTTTAGCACACTCTCTTTAAAAGGCAGGTGTGTGCATAAAACAGTTAAAATATACTGTTTCAATTCTAAAAGTGATTATAACTGAATTCATTCTCTGTGATGGTTTGATATAACTGAAATTTAATTTTATCCCTTAAATAAGCGGTGATGTTTATTTGTTACTCTCATGAGATTGCTTTGTGCCGTTGTAATGTCAGAGTTTTCAAAGCTGAAGGGACCTTAGAAATAGTAGACTTTTGTCCAGTCACTCAAGGACATATATGTAGTTAGACCATAGCTACATCTAGGATTTCTTTTCCTTTTTAAATTTTTTTTTTAATTTTAAGTAAACTTGCCACATGTGGGGCTCAAACTCATGATCCCAAGATCAAGAGTCACATGCTCTCCTGACTGAGCCAGCCAGTCACCCCATCCAAGATTTCTTTGACTTTTGGTTCATCATAGTGTATTAGTCATATTAGGCTGTTATGTTGCAGAAACAAACAATCCCAAATCTCAGTGACTAAGTTCAATGAAAGGTAATTTCTCACTCACATTACCATTCCCACAGAGCTGGCAGGGAATTCTGCTCCACACAACTTCCTAGGGATCCAGTTGATAGAAACTTCTTTTTCTTAGGGTGCCTGAAAGGCTCAGTTGGTCGAGCATCCAACTCTTGGTTTCTGCTCAGGTCATGATCTCAGAGTCCTGGGATCCAGCCCTGTATTAGTCTCTACACTCAGCATGGAGTCTGCTTGAGGATTCTCTCTCCCTCTGCACCACCCTTTGTTCAGTTGCTCTCTAAAATTAAAAAAAAAAAAAAAAAAGAAAGAAAAGAAACTTATTTTTCTTACGGGAATAGCATCTGGAACCCAAGGCCTCCTGAGTCACTTTATGAAGAGAAAGAAGGAGAAAGAATCAAGTGCTGGCAATTAAATATATTGACCCCTTCCACTCACTGCACTGATGAGAAAGAGTCACATGGCTCTACCAGTTCCAAAGAGGACTGGAAAATCTATTCTTGCAAGTGCTCAGGAAATGGAAGGGAACTGATATTCATGAACACTAGTAATATTTACCAGTATTCTTTCCATTATACCAAACTTCTTAAACAACTTTTCAAATTTCAAGGTAGTGATGGGGATAGCAACACTGATGGTGACAACGATAATGATTTCTGTTATCTAAACAGATCCTTAAGGCCCAAAGAACGCTTCTCTCATATACATTATTAATTTAACCTTGTGTAATAACATTATCTTCCTTTTTCACGTAAGAAAATCAGGCTCAGAGGATCCCTGGGTGGCTCAGTGGTTTAGGGCCTGCCTTCAGCCCAGGGTGTGATCCCAGAGTCCCAGGATCAAGTCCCACATCGGGTTCCTTGCATGGAACCTGCTCCTCCCTCTGCCTGTGTCTCTGCCTCTCTCTCTCTCTCTCTCTCTCTCATAAATAAATAAAATCTCTTAAAAAATAAATAAAAAAGAAAATCAGGCTCAGAGGAAGTCAAGTTGAATGGAATGATTTGCTTGGGATCATATAAGTGAGTTTTCAGGAGATGATATAGAGCCAGTATGGTCAGAGCCAAAGAAAACCTGAGAAAAGTGGGATAGGCATCTCATCCAGGGACAGGTCAACATAAGAAACCCATTCCCAGAACTCACTACAGAAGAGCTTTGAAGCACAAGCATTCATCAAAGTAAAGAAATAGTGGAACCAGTTTCTAATTATGACTCCTTACAACCAAACGCACCCTTTTATTTTGCAACAAAACATGTCTGGTACGTAAGTACAGACACAATATCTGTTGTATTAATGTAAAACAAAGTAAAACCCACATGTTCCTAATAGAAAACATTAGGTGTTATGTAATAACACTATTAGATTTGAAAGATCTTGTCTAGGCTAGAAATTTAAGGGATGAAAACTCGTGATGAAAAAAATTACAATTGTGAAATGAATCAATCCTGACAGATCCATGGGAAAACTTAACAATTGGGATTTTTGTTTTGTTTTGTTTTGTTTTGTTTTTTTTTAAAGATTTTATTTATTTATTCATGAGAGACACACACACAGAGAGAGGCAGAGACACAGGCAGAGGGAGAAGCAGGCTCCATGCAGGGACCCTGATGTGGGACGCGATCCCAGGCCTCCAGGATCAGGCCCTGGGCTGAAGGCAGGCGCTAAACTGCTGAGCCATCCAGGGATCCCAACAATTAGGATTTTAGAAGTAAAGGTAGGCAAAGGAGAATGGCAGACCCAATCACACAAGTACTTGATATTAAGTTAATCACAGGACAGGGATAGTCCAAAAAATAAACAAAAAGTCACAGGACAGGATACAGAGGGAAAGTGTGGTCTTCCAGAAATTTATACATCATTGAAAAAGACAAAACTAATACATGTAAAATCATATATGTACTTTTATTTTTTTTTAATTTTTATTTATTTATGATAGTCACAGAGAGAGAGAGAGAGGCGCAGAGACACAGGCAGAGGGAGAAACAGGTTCCATGCACCGGGAGCCCGACGTGGGATTTGATCCCGGGTCTCCAGGATCACGCCCTGGGCCAAAGGCAGGCGCCAAACCGCTGCGCCACCCAGGGATCCCATATATGTACTTTTAAATGATCTATAACGAAGTGCTATCTTGTACAGTGAAAACTCCAAATAATGTAGGAAATGTGAAGAAAAGTTAATTCTAAGAAAGAAAAGGAGGGATACTCAGTGAACATTTCATGCAAAAGCTCATGTAGACTCAGAATGTACAGCCTGGATATTGTCTGGAGAGGTGAACAGAAAAAGGGAGTCTGTTCTAGAAACAGCATGAACACTGGGCATCTGGGTGGCTCAGCTGGTTGAACATCTGCTTTTGGCTTCAGTCATGATCCTGGGGTCTTGGGATTCAGCCCCACATTGGGCTCCCTGCTCAGTGGGGAGCCTGCTTCTCCCTCTCCCTCTGCTGCTCTCTCTCTCTCAAATAAAATAAGTAAAATCTAAAAGAAAGAAAAGAAAAGAAAGAAAGAAGAAGGAAGGAAGGAAGGAAGGAAGGAAGGAAGGAAGGAAGGAAGGAAGGAAGGAAGGAAGGAAGGAAGAGCATGAACAAAGGCTAAAGATGTATTGTGCTCCTGGGAAAGTGGCATGGTGTGGCATGCCTGTGTGTGTTATTATTAGTTGTGTAGATGCACCTCTGTCCCACTGGATTATTACATCTTAAGGATGTAATGTCCCATCTTAAGGAAAGGGCCTTATTTTTCTTTGCATAACTAGAATAAGCATTGCATTTGGCATCTACCTAAAAGGTGCTCAAAACTGTTTAATTTCTCTGGTTTAAAATTTTTGCTTAGAATCATAGAAAAAGGGATTCATACAGGTTCCAAAATTTTATTGAAGCTGTTTGTTGCTGATTTTAAGATGGAAGATTTTGTCCCTAGTCTTTTTTTCTCAGTTACCATGAAAGATTCGAGCTACAATGGGAAGACTAATGCCAAATTGGTTTGTACCACGTGCAAAGTACTCAAGAACTTTTGTTATACCATTACCTGGGGAGAAAGTTTGAACTGGTACCAGGCCAATACAGGATTCCTTCACTCAGCTTATTTCTTCTTGAATAATTCATTGGCAAAGTTCCTTTTACCTGTAAGAAACCTAGAGTTTCTTATTGTGTCTTAATGAATTTTAATTGAACCCCTCCCTATCTTGATGTCAATAGTCTTATTTATTTATTTATTTATTCATTCATTCATTCATTTATTCATGTTTAAACATTTCTTCACACTCCAAAGCTTCAAGCTATTTGTAGTTTTTGTTTCTTGTTTTCATTGTTCTCTCAGGCTGCTTTGTACAATTAATAGGCTAATGAGACCAATGTGTCCAAGATGGTGAGCTTGGCTTGTCACACACCTTCTCTTTTCCTTGGCCACAGACTGCTCTCTGGCCTCCTGTCATATTGTGATTTATAAGAAATACATATTTTAGTCTTGCCCAGTTTCTGACACAGAGTTCCAAAAACCCTTGAAATTTCCCAAAAGAAGGGGATCCCTGGGTGGCCCAGCGATTTATCACCTGCCTACGGCCCAGGGCGTAATCCTGGAGTCCCAGGATCAAGTCCCGTATCAGGCTCCCTGCATGGAGCCTGCTTCTCCTTCTGCCTGTGTCTCTCCCCCGCCACCACCCCCCCGTCTTTCATGAATGAACAAATAAAATCTTTTTTAAAAATCCAACAACAACAAAAAAGAAATTTCCCAAGAGAGAAGGGATAAAGGTGTGTCGTTATTCATAACTAGTCCCTTTCAACCCACCAGAGTATGTCAATGAGGCAACTTTTGGCTAGCCCAAGGATGGAGGTGATTGCCAGGGAAACCAAACAGGATGAGAGGGTTGGAACTTTCTGCTTCAAACCTCCTCTTCCAGAGAGGAAGAAGGAGCTGGAGGTTGAATGAATCTCCAAAGGCCAAGGATTTAAACTATCATGCCTATTGTAATGAAGCCTCCATAAATACCCCAAAAAGAAATGCCTGGAGAACTTCTGGACTGGTGACACATAAAGGTGCTGGGAAGATGGCCTGCCCAGAGAGGGCATGGAAGCTGCACATCCTTTGCCCCACACTTGGCTTCATGCATCTCTTCCATCCGGCTGTTATATCCACTTATAATAAACCAGTAATCTGGTAAATCTACTGTTTTCCCGAGTTCTGCCAGCCCCTCTAGCAAATTAATTGAACCTGAGGAGGTTGTCTGGGGGAACCTCCAATTTGTAGCTGGTCAGTCAGAAATCTAAATGGCAAGCTGGACTTGTGATTGGCATCTGAAGGAGGAGGTTAGTCTTGTGGGACTGAGCCCATAACCTGTGGGATCTGCCATGTTGCCTGGTAGGCTGGTGTCAGCATCAGGTTAAATTGCAGACCACCCAGCCCGTGCTGCAGAACTGCTTGATGTGTGGGAACCCCACACATCTGAAGTAAATATTGTGGTATGTAGTGAAGTACTGAGAGTAGAAGACACAGGACAACTTTTTCTTTAAATTCTTTAACCTCCTCTCTAAAACGTACCTACTTAATTGTTTGACTGAAGGTTAGTTCAGGGGATGGAGTGTAGCTACTGGATGCTCTAGTCCAAGGGCTTGCCTTTCTAACAAATGGCCATGAGCCTTTAATTTGTCAAGGACAGCAATCAGCAAAGTTCTAAGGCTCAGTTTCTCCCCCCTATAAACAGAGGATGATGATTAATATGAATAATTATGAAGACTATGTACCACCACATAAAAGGAAGGCATGAAATTATTTGTGCCCTGTGAGCACAACCATTTAAAAATGCCTGCAGCTGTAATAGCCCGAGAATGAAAGGGAAAACAAAATAAAACCCGAAAGGAAAAACGATTATGTTTTACGGAGGTGGGATTATGAATGAACTTATTCTTTCCTCTAAATTCTCTCTGAACATTGTTATTATAAACAAACCAGATGTTAAAAACTTCTCTAGACATTAGGCTCTGACTTTCCTTTTATGTCCAAATAAAATGGCTTAATTATACATCCCAATGTTTTCCTGTAATTTTTTTTTGTAATTCCCAGCAGAGATGGGGGTGGGGGGTAGGCTTTATTCTCTTGTTCTTGCCCATGTGCCCACGGCTACAGTCCATTCTCTGCACAACTTCTTCTCAGAGATCTGCCTCTTTCTCAATGCACAAATCACAATGAACTCAAAGCTATTAACCCATTCTTATCTTGCAGACTCTTTGAGGAGAAAAAGAAAATTACAGAACAACACACGACACAAAACAACTGGAAATCGGACGTAGTGCACCTCTTTACCCCACTACACACACGTAGCTAGCTAACTTCCCCTGGAATTATTGATCTTACAACACTGATTGGACCAAATGCCCCCCATAAATATAATCTTGCCCATCTCTTCTTAAATCTTGCCCATTTAAGACTGCTAATGCTACTTTTACTTGTGTGGTTATTGTAATTAATAACTTCCTCTCTCACAGTATTATGAGCTCCATAAGGGGAGGGTCTAACTTTGGTTTTATTCACTATTGTATTCCCAGCATCTGGCACAGCACCTGGCCCATCGTGAACATTAAATCAATTTTGGCTGAATAAATGAGTAAAGATTATTAACATTTATCGAGAACGAGAGATTTTATGGGGATTGTGCTTATATGCTAGGTACGGCATTGTTCTCGGTGCTCTATGTGTAACATCTCATGTAATATTCATAACAACTCCGTGAGACGTATATAGTTCTTTTTTTATAGTTCTTATTCCTGTTGCATTCACGATAAATTAAGGTACAGAGAAGTTATGTGATTGCCCAAGATCACACAGCTTGTAAGTGGAAGGGCTGAGATTCAATGTGTTCTGTGCCCGTGCTGTTCACCTGTGTGCACGCTGTTTTAAAGAAATGAACCAGTGACTAAAGAAGCAGATTCATTGAATTATTTATCCCAGAAAGAATTTATTGTCTGTCTACTTTTCTAGGCATTGGGAACAAGGTGAAATAATTCCCTTGTGTCACGTAGATTATAGTAGCAAGTGTGTGCTTGGGCGCACATGTGCACACCTGCTCATGAGATAATCGACAAGTGAATATGTAACATGCCAGGTGATATGTGCTATGAAGAAGAGTAAAGCAGGCTAAAGGAATGGAGACAGAGACAAATTGTTGCTGTTTCTGCTAGTGTGGTCAGGGAAGGCTTCTCTAGAAAAGTGACTTCCAACAGCTGAGGATTAAGTCGAACAGGATATACAGAGATGATATGAGTAATTTTCCTATTCGAAAATGATTCAATTAAAATTATATGAACAGATAAAATTCAAAGCAAACATTATTAGAGCTTCTTGCGAGTCTGGACCTGGGGAAAACAGCAAAATATCCTGGGAGGTCATTTTACACAGCACAGTCATGATTGTTCTAAATACCAGGGTAAGTTAGTGCAGAAGTACCTCTGCTCTGTCTTTGGTCAGTTTGCTGTGTGGTGCTGGGTCGGCTCCCCAGCGGGAGCAGCACTAATCAAAGCACACAGTCGCCAACTAAATGCACCATTGATTCATTTTTAAAAAAATAGAATACAATCTTTAATGCATCCCCAGGTCAGCCCAGGGGCTTGCTTCCCTGTGACTTTGGAAGGGAAGTGTGCTTTTGTAAGGGTCTGGTGCTGAGGCCCACTGAGTGGGCATTTTGCCTGAAAGATTCATGCATTTCCTTCAGATGCTCGATTGACACCCCAGGTGTAGGTCAAGCATTTAAATCATTTGACTCAATGTCCTCTAAGAGAAAATCTAGTCAGAACTTTTTTCCTACATCCTTGTGAGAGATCCACGGAACAAAGTTTTGGTAAAAAATGATTAGGTATTTTGATTCTGAAAGCAAAGGAGTTCTCTTCCAGAGGAAAAAAATCAGATAGGTATTGTGTAGCATCAGCTATCACTAGAGTTTCTAAATAAGAACAAAATTCGTCTGTTGGTGTATTGCATGTCTTTACTATGATCACTTCTCTCCACACCTTGCCTTTTTCTTTCTTTTTCTTTTTGTTCCTTTTTCTTTCTTTCTTTCTTTCTTTCTTTCTTTCTTTCTTTCTTTCTTTCTTTCTTTCTTTCTTCTTTCTTTCTTTCTTTCCTTCTTTCTCTTTCTTTCTTCCTTTTATAATTCATTTTGTGGCAGTACACAAACCAGCAAAGCCACATTCAGGACAGTTGGTTAACTGATACACTTTGAGGTTTTTGAAAACAAAGCAGCTGAACATTTCCTTTGTGTCAAACAAGAGGAAGTAGAGATTGGCTAGGGAGCTGTGTTCTAATAAGAAACCCATTTAGTCAGAATGCTTTCCCATTTGGGCTTTCCTCTATTGATCTGCTTAAAGTCCATTAAAATATAGATTATATCTCAGAAAACTAGATGTGGAGATAAAAGTTAATTAAACTAACATTTAATTAGTGATGCAACAGTGATGTCTATAACTACTGCCTCTAAGAAGGCACCTCGTTCCTGTCTTTCACTATTCACAGCTCTTACAATGTTTGGATAAACCCCCAAATGTTGCTCCTGAGATTGCTGAAGGTTAGTTCTTGAACCCTGTGGTTTGACCTGAGAAGGATGTGGTTAAGACTTCTGCTCCCTCAGCCTGGGTTTGGTACCTGTATCGTTTAGGAGACTTTAAGCAGCAGGTGAGTGAACATCACAACTAAACACTCAATGTATCAGCTCATGAACTTGGAAGTTGAGAGATAATAGAAGAAGTTTTCCCAAGGATTGGCTCAGTCCAGTAGCTCTGAGTTCATGTGTCCACAATTCCCTCAGCTCATTATCAAGCCAGTAGCAAGATGGCTGCAGCCACTCGGAGCCTCCATTCACATCGAGGCGCAGAGAGAGAAGGGGTCACGTCAAGAGTTCTCTCAAAAGAGCATGAAACAGACAACCCACAAAAGGGGATGCAATATTTGCAAATCATATAGCTGATCAAGGTCTGGTATTCAGAATATAGGAAGAACTCTGACAACCTAACAATTAAAAGACAAATAACCCAATTTAAAAAGGTAAAAAGAATTTGAATAGACATTTCTCCAAAGATATACAATGGCCAATAAGCACAGAGAAAGGTAAACACCATTAGTCATTAGAGAAATGCAAATTAAAACCCTAACGAGATATTGCTTCACACACACTAGGATACCTGTGCTCAAAAAGACAAGCAATAGCAAGCGTTGGCGAAGATGTGGAGAAATGTACGTTGCTGGTGGGGATGGAAAATGATACAGTCACTTTGGAAAACCAAAGTCTGGCATTGCCTCAAATAGTTAAATCGAGATTGACCATACGAGCCAGCCATTCCACTCCTAGGTATCTTCCCAAAAGAAATGAAAACATACAAACACACAAAGACTTATGCAAAACTGTTCATAGCAGCCTTATTCATGATAGCCAAAATGTGGGGGGAAAAAACCCATCAACTGATGAATGGATAAACAAAACGTGGTTGGTATATCCACACAATGGAATATTTCATCATAAAAAGGAATGAAGCCTTGATACACGCTGCAACATGGATGAACCTTGCACATGTTATGCTCAACAAAAGAAGCCAAACACAGAAAATCACATATTATATGATTCCACTTATAGGAAATATTCAGCATAGTCCAAAGGCCCAGTGTGTAGGTTGCTACGAGCTGCAGGGAAAAGACGAATGACTATGAGGTTTCTTTTGGGGTGATGAAAATATTCTGGAATTAGATAGTGGTGATGGCTGCACAAATTTGTGAATATAAACAAACCATTCAAAAATAAATAAATAAATGAATAAATGAATAAATAAATAAATAAATAAACAAACAAACAAACAAACCATTCAGAGATGCCTGGGTGGCTCAGGGGTTAAGCGCATCTACATTTGGCTTAGGGTGTGACACTGGAGTGTGGGGATCAAGTCGCACATCGGGCTCCCTGCATGGAGCCTGCTTCTCCCTCTGCCTGTGTCTCTGCCTCTCTCTTTCTTTGCCTCTCATGAATAAATAAAATCTTAAAAAAAATCAAAACTATTGAATTGTACATTGTAAAAGGATGAATTGAATATTACAGTGTGAAATATATATCTCAATTAGCAGTAACAAAAGAGCATGGACACTTCTTTCCCAAAGTTTTCAGAAAACCTCTTAAAAAATATTTTATTTATTTATTCATGAGAGACACACAAAGAGAGGCAGAGACACAGGCAGAGGGAGAAGCAGGCTCCCGGCAGAGGGCCCAAGGCGGGACTCAATTCCAGGACCCTGGCATCACAACCTGAGCCAAAGGCAGATGCTCAACCACTGAGCTACCCAGGTGCTCCTCTCAGCGAAACCTCTTGATAGCCTGAACTTTGACACATGAGCCCAGACCAGTGTCCTGGGGGATGACTCGCATCTAGTATGAGGTTTGTGGCTTCTGAGTGACAGGTTTCTCAGGGCAACCCCAACCCCAGAGCTGGGATCAGCCCTCTGACCTTATGACTGCTACCCAAAGAGAAAGAGGTGTGCAGGATGTCTGGCAAATACAATTTTTGTTCTTGTGCTTCCCTCCTGACATCTTAGGCACGTCTTTGTACCTGCTCCTATGCTACTCTCATGTTTTATAATTGTCTTCCTGCTGTCTCCTCTACCAAATCACAAGATCTTTGAAAGCAAAAGCTTCTGAGTATGCCCAACAACTACTATAGTTTAGTCATGGAAAGTAATCAACAAATACTTAATTGAATAAACAACTGATATGAAACTTGGAAGTATCTCCTATCCTGGCTGATGACCAAATTTTTCAATATCAGCAGTTCATTGTTTGTATGAAGTCATGCCTTCTGATACATCTTCCTTAGCACTGAATCACTCACGGCTTTGTGTGAGTTTGTTTAAATAACTCCTCTCTGATCCAGGGAACAAAACTAGCCCGAGCTTCCCAGAAATAGAAAAACTTGAAGAGGAGCTTGTCTACTTGACCTCTCAGTTTGGAGTCAGCTCACATGACAAAATCATGGTATATTGGTTTGTTTTTTTTTTTTTTTTGGTGTTTAAAATAAGAACTTCCAATTATATAAGAAATACCAATGCTTTATTTGACCTGTTGTGTCCAAGACACACACACACATGTGCGCACACACGCATACACAGTTACATTTTCAGAAATAATTTGGTCCAATTTCCGTAATGAGAAAGAAGCATTTTAGCATAGGAAGAAATAAAGTCTTAATTTAAAAGTTATTTGAGATGGTAAATAAGTACAGACAAAGGAAAAATTATAGAGATCATTTATGTTTTATTTAAATCTCAGGGTCCTCTGGTAAGTTTTTGTTTTGGTTATTTTTTTAAGATTTTATTTATTTAAAAATTTTTTAAAAAAGATTTTATTTATTTGAGGGAGAGTGGAAGAGTGAGTTGGGGGGAGAGGGTGAGAAAATCTGAAGTTCAGAACCAGATTCAGGGCTTGATCTTTAGACCGCAAGATCACCTGACTGGAAACCAAGTCAGATCCTCAACTGACTGATCCACCCTTATATTTATAGGTTTCATCACAGAATAGTTTGTTTCAGAAAGCATTTAGAGAGGCCACAGAGGAACCACAAAAGGTGCCAATAACCAAAATCATCTTGAGAAAGATGAACAAAGCTGGGGGTATCAGGCTTCCTGATTTCAAGCTATACTACAAAGCTGTAGTCATCAAAGTAGTATGACACTAGCATAAAAATGGAGACATAAATTGATGGAACAAAATAGAGACCTCAGAAATAAGCCCATGTATATATGGTCAACTAATTTATGATGAAGGAGGCAAGAATAGCCAACGGAAAAGTATGGTCTCTTCAATAAATAGTGTTGGGAAAACTGGACAGCAAGATGCAAATAATGAAACTGGACCGCTATCTTACATTATATACAAAAATTAACTCAAATGGATTAAAGACTTGAATGTAGGACCTGAAACCATAAAACCCCCAGAAGAAAACATAGGTGGTAAGCTCCTCAACACCAGTCTTAGTGATTTTTAAAAAAATCTGACTCCAGAAGCAAGGGCAACAAAAGAAAAAAAATAAACACATGAAACTACATCAAACTAAAAAGCTTCTGCACTGTGAAGGAAACCATCAACAAGAACAAAAAGGCAACCTGCTAAATGGGAAAAATATTTGCAAATCATATATCCAATAAGGAGTTAATATCCAAAATACAACATACAAGACAATACAACTCAAGACCAAATAATCCAAACTAAAAATGAATAGAGGATCTGAACAGGCATTTTTCTAAAGAAGACATGCAGATGGCCAACAGGCACATGAAAAAATGCTCAATATCACTAATCATCATGCAGATCATAATGATGTATCACCTCACGCCTGTCATAATGCCTATTATCAAAAACCTAAAAAGTAAGAAGCACTGGCAAAGTTGTAGAGAAAAGGGATCCCTCATGCACTATTGGTGGGAATGTAAATTGATGTAGCCTTTATGGAAAACAGTATGGAAGTGTTTCAAAAAATTAAAAAATAGAACCACCATATAATTCAGCAACTATATGGATATTTATCTGAAGGAAACAAAATCACTAGTTCAAAAAGGTATCTGCACCCCCATGTTCATTGCAGAATTATTTATAATAACTAAGACATGGAAGCAACCTAAGTGCCCATTGATGGATGAATGGATAAACAAAAGGTAGAAAATGTGATATGTGTATGAATATATGACATTTACAACATGGATAGATCTTGAGGCTTTATGGTTAAGTGAAATAAGTGAAAGATAAATATGATATGATCTCATTTACATGTGGAACCTTAAGAAAAGATTCTAAGTATAGGGATTCTTTCAATCCTCACAATAACCCTATGCGCTAAGGACTATCAGTACCTTCATTTTACAGATGAAGAAACTGAGGTATACATTTGTGTAAGCAAATGGTGGAAATGGGATTCAAACCCAGACAGCCTGGTACCAGAGCCTGAGCTCTTAGTTTTCTTAACTATTGAAAGAAAGATGAGAAAGTGTGTAGCGTCCATCCACAAAGTATATGAAATAGCCCGGTTAGCATCTATTTTGTCCCTGCACTTACACCAGATGCACTTGTCTAGCAGACAGTGTGTTCCTACACTCACAGCATCTGGAGAAAAATAAAGTGAGGCTGGAGAAGTTACAGCAAGAGACCATCGAAAAGAATTTGAGATATCACAAGTGCTTCCCATTTAAGTACAGGTTGACATGATTCATATTCTTCACTTGGAAAAATGAAGGCCACTATGAGTGAACATCATATTCATTAGGAGTTTTGAGTACGAGCTACAAAACCAGCTCCAGCCCATCTTGAATCTGTCCTCTGGACCAGGTGTCCCTTGGAACTTTTGGGGAGGAAGGTGTATGCCCCACCCAGGGTGAAAATTTGGAGCTGGGGTCTGGAAAACATCACATCTCTTTCTGTTTCCCACACTGGAAGGCTTTATGGATGTGAGATCTGCCAGGAACTATGACTCTGTGCTTAGGGGGACCCATGCCTGGTTTAATACTCTACTGTCTTAATCGTATCTATTAACCTGCTTTTTGTAAGTGAAATCTGATGGACAATGGAACATGTGTGTGGGGCAGAGGAGATTCACACAATATGCACATCCACTATGGATTTTTGTCTATCCCCCAGCTCACATATGGTGTTTATGGGGTCCTGTAAGTACGGAGTTTCAGTAAACCTGCAATGTGTGGGAATTCAGTGAGACTCAAAGCACGTTACGGCTAGGACTGAGTACGCAGGAGTGCCAACAACATTGATAGTCCACGTTTTCCTAGAGCCAGAGCTTGCTTCAAACACAGGTAGAAGGCAATAGCATTCTAAGAAACACATGTGACCAAGGAATAACCTGGCCAGGGACAAAGTGACATGATACAAACAAGGGCAACGTCCAGAAAAGGACAGAGAGTGATACATTTTTTAAATTTTTTATTTATTTATTCATGAGAGACAAACAGAGAGAGGCAGAGACATAGGCAGAGGGAGAAGCAGGCTTCCCGTGGGGAGCCTGATGCGGGACTTGATCCCAGGACCCCGGGATCACAACCTGAGCCAAAGGCAGATGCTCAACCACTGAGCCACCCACGTGCCCCAGATGATACATTTTTTAAATGGAATTCTTTTGATAGGGACTAAATAGTCCTAGTAATAAGTAATAAGAACAAGTACTTTCTAATAATTAACTGGAGGTGCTCTGGGAATTTGGTGAATCACATTTATGCATAAAATTGTTGGCATGTGACTTCATGAAGTTAGTCTAAGTGACAGTACTATTAAAAATAATAGTAGTAAAATTTTTTTTAGTAGTAAAAATTTTAAATATGTCCAGTTACTCGAGAAGGTTTTTAAAAAAGATTTTATTTATTTATTTGAAAAAGGGAGAGTGAGCGAGCAAGCGAGAGAGAGCACAAGTGGGGAGGAGCAAAGGGAGAGGGAAAAGCAGACTCCCTGCCGGGTCCCTGGACTCCAGGATCATGACCTGAGCCGAAGGCAGATGCTTAACTGACTGAGCCACCCTGTGCCCCTGGAGAAGGTTTTAACAGATTGTTTGGGCTCAGTAATGATAGGGCTAGGGAACTCCTTGGGGACACAGAAGAAAGTCTCTTGCAGAACCATGGGTGGGATGAAGGACCTGGAGGGAGGAGATAGCAGAAGCTCTCTGGTTGTTTACTTCTTCCAGAAGCCTCCAAACTCCACAAGAAAACAGGGTACAGGGCCAGAGCTGACCCTTGGAAAATCCCTGAGGACCAGGGATTCTGAGTTGGTGGCACTGTGTTAGCAGGTTCTCATTCTTTTAGCAATCCAGCCCAGAGTTTCTCAAAACCTAGTTTAGAAGATAGAATTAAGTAGAAAAAACTCATTTTAAAAAACATAGATAAAAAAATACTTCTTCCAGAGGTCTTCCAAGGGGGCCCACTTGGATTACAAGCCAAGTCACTTTTGAGCATTTCCTGCAGCCCCTGAAATCCAGAAGCCCACTGCTTCCCAAAATATAAAGGGCAAAAGTTCTGGGAGGTAGGAGAAAGAAGAGTAAAAGCACTGAAGAGCCATTTTTACTTGCTCATAAAGAATCTGAAGGAAATGAAAGCTTCTCTAAGTGGTACCAGAATGATTTGATCTTGCTCCATCTTTGTCTCAGCTGTCCAGGCAACATCTTTTATTTGGAATCTAATTATCCATCACTTTCTCATTTTTTTCTCCTCCCAATCAATTAATAACAAACACTTATTGAAACATTCCTATATGCAAGGTAGTGTATAAGATCCTCTGACAAAGGCAAAATTGAATAAAATATTCTGTTTGGGAAAGTAGTGTTTACTGTGACTCCTGAGTTGTTCTTAATCCACTAAAGTCCAAATGCACTGGGAGAAATGATGTCCAATTAATGATCCTCTTCTCTGTAACCTTTTAATGGGATGCCAAAACCTTACATAGGCAAGAGTGGACCTTTCTTTTATTTTCTTTTCTTTTTTTTAAGATTTTACTTATTTATTCATGAGACACCCAGAGAGAGAGAGAGAGAGAGAGAGGCAGAGACACAGGCAGAGGGAGAAGCAGGCTCCTTTTAGGAAGCCCAATGCGGGACTCAATCCTTAGACACTGTGATCATGCCTGAGCCGAAGGCAGACGTCCAACCGCTGAGCCACCCAGGCATCCCAAGAGTGGACCTTTCTGAACACATTTCTGTGCAAAATTGTTATTCCTCTGATCTTGTCTATATCATATCACATCACAAAGGATTAACTACAAATGTATCCATGACACCAACCTTCTTGATTTTACCCAAAAAGGTAGATAGTACATTGTAATTACTAAGGTCTCTCTTTGGTGGTTAATCAGAGAACTTGGAACCTGCCTTCCACAAAGCATAGAGGGAAGGGATACTTGCAGACCATCGCAGAATGTTTCCCCTCTTTTTTTTTTTTTTTTTAATTTTTATTTATTTATGATAGTCACAGAGAGAGAGAGAGAGAGAGAGAGAGAGAGAGAGGCAGAGACACAGGCAGAGGGAGAAGCAGGCTCCATGCACCGGGAGCCCGACGTGGGATTCGATCCCGGGTCTCCAGGATCGCGCCCTGGGCCAAAGGCAGGCGCCAAACCGCTGCGCCACCCAGGGATCCCTGAATGTTTCCCCTCTTGATGCAAGAATGGATTCCACATTTCCCGAACTATTTTAATGGACTCCAACTCTTCCAAATGGTTTAGTACCTATGTGATAACACAAAAGAGTTTCAATATTGCTTTAATAATAAATGCTTCAAAGGAAATCTTGTAACATGAATATCACAAGAAAAAAAAAGTCCATAGCCCCTTTCCTGAACCTGAGGTGAAATGAGCCCACCATGAGCACAGTGGCTCTGACTCATGCCCTGAGCCTGTTCTGCTTCAGCAGGCTCTCAAGATCCAACAAGTCATCTGGTGACTCAGAACAGAAAACAAAATGCTCTGTCCAACTCGTGTTTCTGAAGCATTTACTGGGTGTAGCCCTTTACTATCCAACTGAATCCTTTTTTGCAAGACATGCAACAAAGAATTCAATGAACAAAGCAAAACAAGTCTGTAGCATTCCAGAAGGATTCCCTAATCTAAATATAAAATATGCAAGTTACAACTAATCTGGCAGATTTCACAGGAACACAGGGAGGATTGTGATAGATCAGGACAATGAAATGCTGGCAAATTGAACTGAATCTGGTGCAGTTTCATTGATTATTTACACTTGATGACATCAGGACATAAAAACATGTTAAAATTGCAATGGTTTGGATTAATGGGATTGGCTTAATGGACAATCTGCTTAAATAAACGTCATGCACTATTAAGGTTATTACTGAAATCATAGCCTATGGGCTATATTGTGGCTTCTCAAAAAATAGGAACTCAATGCATTTTTATAATTATGCCCCTAACTTTTAGTCACTTACCCACTATTAGATATGAGTATGATCACACAGGTAAACACAGATGAGAGTTCTGAAAATTTAGGGATATGGGGAATTGTGACTCAAGAGACAATGGCTACACATTTTAATTTCTACAGGACTTATTTTTTTTCCAGTTTTATTGACACACAGTTCTGTCTATTTAAGGTAAACCACATAATGGCTTAACATATATACAGTGAGAATGACTTAGGTTTTGTTTGTTTGCTTTGAATTTCTATAGCACTTAATTTCTTAGCTTTGAAAGTTTTTATATTTAAAGTAAATACTTCTTGAATGGCAAGTATTAATTTGAGAGTAAGAGAGGCTGCAAGAAAATAAAGACCACAAACAGTTCACTTCTTTTGTTGTTTCAAATACTTAATGGGTATCATATACTGAGGTTTGCTAACTGCAGTTTTGAAACAATTCCACATCCTCTTCATTTTATTTTTTGAAAATTAAAAGCTATAGGAAAGTTGAAAGAAGAGTACAGTGAACACATATTCTTTATCCAATTTCACCACTTTTAATATTTTGTCACATTTGCTTTATCTATGTATATATATCTATGCACATATATACAAATATATATATCTGGAATGTTCTGATTTGTTTTATTGATTAAATTCTTTGTTCTTGGGATCCCTGGGTGGCGCAGCGGTTTGGCGCCTGCCTTTGGCCCAGGGCGCAATCCTGGGGACCCGGGATCAAATCCCATGTCGGGCTCCCGGTGCATGGAGCCTGCTTCTCCCTCTGCCTGTGTCTCTGCCTCTCTCTCTCCCTGTGTGACTATCATAAATAAATAAAAAAATAAAAAAAATTCTTTGTTCTTTGTTTAACTAAAAAAAAAAAAAAAAATTCTTTTTTTTTTTTTTTTTTTGCTAAAGAAAGAATCCGGCTGGCTATTCGTACATATCTACACACATACACATATAGAGGGAGAAAGAGGGAGAATTATCTAAGAACAAAGGACATCTTTCACATAATCAGTCACAATGGAATAGTAACATTTAAGAACATTCACATTAATTGTATAATATCATTTAGTATACAGTCTATATTTGAATTTCCTCAGTTGTTCCAAAAAATATCTTATAGCTGGGGTTTTGTTTTCTTTCCTAATCCGGGTTCCAACCAAGGTTTGTACATTCCATTTGGTCTTTCTTTAGTTCTTACTATAAAACAATTTCCCTACATTAAAAAAGTATTCTGTAATAATGACTTTTCCCCCAAGAACCTTGACTGATATCCCACTTTCTAGATTTCTCTACTTATTTCTTCATTATTGGATTTAGTTAATCAGATTTGGCAAATATGCTTATGTTGCTGTCAAAGCAATATTTAAAGTCAAATTTTGAATTTTCTTTGCTTGATATTATGGCATCTCCCAAATTCTGGTGCATCAAGACTTTAAACCAGTTTGATTTGAAAAAATTCTTTTGTGTAATAAATAGCTTGGTCCTACTAGCAAATACATGTTTCTTTAGCATGTTTTTTGTGTGTGTGAGGACATGGGATGTGTTTTGTAGACTTTTATTTTAAACCTTCCTAACACCAAGCAAATTCTCAATATATATAGTTTGCCACTCTGCCTCATTTAGTGACCACTTATGGCCATGTTTGTACAGCTTATCATCTGTACCTCAGTGAATCTACAAAGTTGTTGAGAGGGACATAATCAAGATAAATAACAAGTGAAGAACTATAAGTAAATGTACATTCTGAATGTTTTTCTTGATTATTAAAATTGCCATGTACGTGCATTTGAATTATCAATCTTTGCAATTAAACATATTAATTAAACACAATTCCCTATGATTTCTCCCTGATTTTCTCGAGTTATCAGTGGAGCAGGTCCAGGTCAGCAACTGGGGAGATTAAATCTTCTAATAATTAATGAATTAGTCTAACCATCAACAGAACTGGAATCTTCACCTTCACTGATACTGTCATTACCAACCTCATGTCACACTCACTGAATTACCATAAGGAGTGGTCTTCGTCTAGATCATCAGGGTCTGATGGGAATCTTAAATGCAACTGAGGTTGCGATCTCACCATTTGCAACTTAACATTGGCTATTCACTTAAAGAACCAGAAATAATCCTAGGATCAGGAGACCGAAAAGAAATCTCAAGAGGGTATCATGGATATTATCAGGTGGGCCCAAACTCTCCTTTCTGGCAGCTGCAAATCTACCCTATTTGTAATAACCCTTTACATAGGGATCTACCATGGCCATTTGGGTCAAGTACTTATCCCCGTGGTCAGGATATTTCATATTTATTTATTCATTAAAGATTTTATTTACTTATTCAAAGAGACACACAGAGAGAGGCAGAGACAGGCAGAGGGAGAAGCAGCCCAATTCCGGACTTGATCCAAGGAGTCCAGGATCAGGATCACTCAACTGCTGAGTCACCCAGGTGCCCAGAATGTTTCACATTTAATTTAAAGTGTTCTCTGTGGGGTAGCTGAGACACAATAGCTGTCCTTCAGTTGAAAGCTCTTTTCCAGTCTGGGTTCCAGTTTGTGCTGTAGGCAGAAGCACACTCTGTTGCTTTTCCTCACGGGTCTTGTTTCCTAAACCTTTAATCATTTTTATGGCTCTCCTTTAAACTCTCTCCAAGTTTTCTGTCTCCCTTCAGATACAAAGCTCAGAATTAAATATAGTCTTTGAAAGGATATGATTAGTACCAAATTTAGAAGACAATTGCTACATGGTCCTTATATTTTGTGCTCTAAGATTTGTTAATAGTTTTCAAAACTGATCAGACATCCAACAACAGCAACAGCAAGAGCAAAAGCTTCCAAGGAGAAATCTTGAATATTATATTGTCATGTTTTAGAACTCTCTTTTACCATGGCCCACTTCAGTGGGACAAAAGGCCTTTCCTTCCTGAGAAAAGCTCCTTCAAATCGCAGGAACAGATCTTAGGAAGAAGTGTAAGGAAAACTCATATTTGAGCCATAATGCGTCATGTCCTAAGATCTGCAAAATTACAGGCCGAAAGAGCTGATGCAAATTCATGTTACCACTCACTCTAGAGTTAACCAAACCACCCACAACAGCAGCACAATACTCATTCTAAAGAAGCCACATTGAAGCATTTTACGATTAAAAGGAAGATGATCAGGGGTGCCTGGATGGCTCAGTTGGTTAAACATCTGTCTTCAGCTCAGGTCATGGTCTGGTCCTGGGATCGAGCTCCATGTGGGACTCCCTGCTTAGTGGAGGGAGTCTCCCCTCCCGCCCTGCCTGTCTCCTCAGCTCATGTGCCCATTCTCTCTCTCTCTCTCTCTCTCTCTCTCTCTCTCTCTCTCCCTCCCTCTCAGCGTCTCTCAAATAAATAAAACCTTTCAAAAAAGGAAGATGATTAAAAATTAAAAATCATAAGGAAGTAAAAACCCTGTTGATCATAGCCTGATGAAAAAGTAATTTCCTGGAAAACTGTGGAAATCCCAAGCATCTGTGAGTGTATGTTTACAGCAGGAGCTTTTGCATCATTGTGTCACACTTCACAGAAGGCAAAATTCCTGGTGGACAACTCAGGACTTTGCTCAGTAAACTAACAATATGTCAATTTTTCTCTCTAGTAATATTAGACAAGCTGTCATTTATTGAATGCTTACTATGTGCTAGGCAGTCTACTGAGCCCTCTGTACACATCTCTTTTGAATCATATCAACTTTGTGAGGGACATATTATTATTATACTCTATTTATAGATGAGTTGATTGAGGCTCCAAGGCACATGGTTAGTAAATGTCATAGTGGGGATTCCAACCCAAGTATTTCGGATCCAGTATAACTACTATGTTATACTGCCTTATGAATTTTAAATATCAGCACTCTAATAGTTGACTAAAAGTAGAACTCATTCAAAAAAGGATAGCACTTATTTTCCTTTTTAAATGTTCTCTGGGGGGAATCTGGATGGCTCAGTCAGTTAAGCATTGGATTCTTGGTTTCGGTTCATGTCGTTATCTCATGGTCATGCGATCAGGGCCCATGTCAGGCTTTGTGGTAAGTGGGGAGTCTGCTTGAGATTCTCTCCCTCTCCCACTGCTCCTCCTCCCACACTCTCTACTCTCTTTGTCTCTCTAAAAAATAAATAAATCTTAAAAAAAAAAAGATAAAATGAAATTCTCTGAAGTTGTACAATGTCCATGTGTAAAGTCAGAAGAAAAGACCACCATTTTTAGATGGGTTCCTGGCCCCAGGAGAACCCTTAAAACCACTGCTCTACAGCAGTTAGAATGATATAGAATGCTCTATAATGACACGGGAAAGATATAAACTGACCACATGCCTCCTCTCCTTCTTTCTCAGCTTGCATTTGGTTGCCTTTCCTACGGTCAACTCTGGCTGTAGGAGAAAGTTCTCCCTGGTGGCCTGGGGCTGAAGTGATATTTGCCTTACAATAGCCCATACACAGACCTCCAAGCCTTTCTCCAGGCTGAGTAGAGCCACAAGCAGAGTGACCTAACTTTTCAAATGACTTCAAGAAAACCAAAACCAAGTCCTTCCTCCCCACCCCTGAAAACTGGAACTCTTAACTGAGCAAGAATAAAATAAATTCTTCAAGCTACTATATTTGGGTTCTATCTTTTGAGGCAATTTGGCATGCTCCAACTCACATGCATATATGCATTGTTAAGATGTCAATATACATCTGATTCATGATGACTTGAAAATAGCAAGTTGTTAAACAAGGTTTAGAAGAGGATCCATTTTGGTTTGCCAAAGTAATCAAATCTGGAGGAATGGACACCAAAATATTCACCATGCCTGGCTTTGAGAAGAACTACAGGAAGGGTTTTCAGTTTCTACAGAATATAAATTTATAATGTTTAATGCTGAAAAATAATAGGTATGTTTTATTTGTAACAAGAAAATAAGCTCTATTGAAAAGTGTTGCCCTCGACCTCACTTTATAGGGGAGGGCAGATGTCCCTTTTTAGCAACACTTTGTAAGAAACCTACAACAGATACTTAAATTTCTCCTCAGAACACAGATTAAAAACTTTTAAAGAAGACAGGTAAATCTTATTTTATACAATCAATATAGTCTTAAAATATTATCTGTAAAACATATTTCTATTTATCAACCTTTATTTCCTCAGTGTCATTCAAAATGAAATTCTAGCGATGTTTGCCAGGAATAAAAACATAACTCAGGAGAAGAGCAAGCTCCCCTATTAATGTGTCAGCTTTTGAAAGCATGTGCTTTAAGAAAAATGATATTTGTTAATTAAAATATTAACATTCATGTAAGCTAAGCACACATGCAAATAGTCTTCTACATTTAGAAAAATATTCAAGACTTAAAATGCAAATCACCATTGATAACTCCTTTGAACTTAACAAAATGAAGTTCTGTTAAGATTCTCCCATCAGGGTCATATAGCTAATAACATATATTGGATTGCCCGAGCTGTACATTATGAAGAGTTAGCAGTACATCTGACTTCTAAAAATGATTTTTCTACTGTTATTTAAAAAAAGAAAATGAAGACACAAAAACACACAGTAGGCAAGGCACCAAATTAATCAGTAAAAAGTAACATTACTTGTAAGTCATTATACATGTTTAATGATTTCCTTGAATTTTAATGCTGTAAGTCAGATTTTTTCAGTGTACGCATGAGGGATTTTCCCCCAAAAGAAAGGACAAAATATATTTGATAGAGTAGGCAGTTAGCTAGATATGAGCAGGGAACAAGGGCTTTCTGACTGATAAAAGGGTGGAGGCCAAGTTCCAAACAGTTGAGGGTTGTGGGGGAGGGGTCTGTCTTTCTTTCTTGGGAGGACCAATGGTTGGTGGGGCTTTGGGGCCATGCAAGGTGGTATAAAATTATAAACATGAGAAAATAGTTTTTAAGAATTGTTTCTGGGATTTATGCAGTGGATGGCCTTTAATGTTTTAGAACTTAGGCAAGATTAAAAGACTAGAATTCATTTTAAAAAGTGATGTTTTTTTATATTCCCCAAATGAACGAGACCATATAATGTTTATCCTTCTCCAACTGACTTACTTCACTCAGCATAATACCCTCCAGTTCCATCCACATCGAAGCAAATGGTGGGTATTTGTCTTTTCTAATGGCTGAGGAATATTCCATTGCATACATAGACCACATCTTCTTTATCCATTCATCCTTCGATGAACACCGAGGCTCCTTCCACAGAAGCGAATAAAGGGGAAAGGAGAGAAAATCAGTGGGAAATATCAGTGAGGGAGATAGAACATGAGAGACACCTAACTCTGAGAAAGAAACAAGGGGTGGTAGAAAGGGAGGTGAGTGGGGGGTTGGGGTGACTGGGTGACAGGCACTGAGGGGGGCACTTGACGGGATGAATACTGGGTGTTATACTATATGTTGGCAAATTGAACTCCAATAGAAAGAAAGAAAGAAAGAAAGAGAGAAAGAAAGAAAGAAAGAAAGAAAGAAAGAAAGAAAGAAAGAAAAGAAAAGAAAGAAAGAAAGAAAGAAAGAAAGAAAGAAAGAAAGAAAGAAAGAAAGAAAGAGAAAAAGGTGATGTTGGCTGTTTGAAAGATGCTTCTTTGAAAGTCTCTGGGGACTGAAAGGATTATCTCCTACCCATAAGGAGGCCCATGGTGGGGGTGCTTCACTCTGATCTCCTACAGGAGTAACCTCTAGGTGAAGAAATGAGGCCAATGAGATGTGTCTACCCAACACCCACGCCTCCTTCTAGATCATGCACCGAAGTACCCAGGACCCCAGATTCTCCTGCCCAAGTGGCCTTAGGTTGATTTACAGGGTTTTTCCCTGATTCATTTTTGAGTCTTGATTCCCAAGAGCAGATTCTGTGGCTAGGTGCCCACCCAGGACACAGATGCAGGGCACAGAGCTCCAATGGACTAGGAAGAGCCCAGTACAGGGCATTTCACTGTGTGGCAAGAGGAGGACAAGCTTGGGGGCCTCATGCAATCAGCTTCTGGCTTGTAATTCCAAGGAGTCAGAGAATGCCAAATTGAAATCTGGCCTTCCAGATCATCATAAAGGCATACTCCTCTAGGTAGAAAGATTGAGCGTAATGTATTTAACAAATGTTAACTTGGTGTATGTTTAAATACTTTGTCATATGGTATGTGAACCTCTGTTTGTACTCATGCCCTGAGCTCACAAGTAACAGGGGCAGCCTCAGGTTTGACTGCAGGGAGCCCTGCGTTCTCCAAGGTTCATCAGGATTACACCTATAACAAAAGCACACAAGTTAGAGTGTGACTTTTCTGATGTGCTTCATCTGCATAAAAATCTGGAGTTAGATGGATAGATCTGGCTCAAACTCTACCACCACACCCCTTACCTGCTTGACTGTGGGCAAGCTTCTGACCCTCTCTGAGCTTCATCTGGAAACTGATTGATGACGAGCATTTGGCATCTTATCTGGTACATAATAGGTGCTCAGTGGCAGTGATGGGGGCAAGTGGCTTGTAAGTCAACAACTTTTGTCTTTGAGTCATTTTCCCATTACTGTGCACATTTTGGGCCAAGACTTTAGAATACCTGAACTGAAAGATTAGAGGAGGACTTTTAGAAGAATCTTTGGAATCAAAATTGTCCTGAGTTCTGATCCCTTTTTATCTCCTACCAGGTGTGTAGGAGTGTGAGTCACAGAACCTCTTTGACACTTAGTGTCCTCAATTAGAAGACAGTAATAATAATAGTAACTAATTCATTGCACATTGCACCATTATAAGGATTAAATGAGAAACATATGCAAAAATGTTTGCCATACAGGAAGGGGGTTATCTTTAAGTGTCATACTTCAAACTTATATTGAATTTTACTCAGTATGTTATTCTACTGAATTTCATTTGATAGACAATTTCTCCAATTTACTGGGATATTTTGAACATCTATGGGGTCTGCCAAATGAAAACCAAATCTGCATGTAATTATTTGGTACATCTGGGACACTTACTTTTTCTAAATTCTTTTTTATTGTTGTGTGACTGGTTTTGTCTTTTATTGGAGAGTTATATTAGCTTCCGCTTTGATTCCATTTATACTGCTGACAGATGCTTATCTTTCATCCTTGGACCTTCAAATGTAAGATAGTTATCGCCCCTAACAAAACCATAAAATACCATGTCATTTCTGGATCTTCTTAAAAGCCAAAGAAAATAGTGATCGTACTTGAAGTCAAAGTAAAATGTGATGGAAGATCTGAGAAAGAGAAATGTACATGCTGACTAAAGTGTCTGGAACAAAGAGTAGTGACCTTGAGTTTCCTCAGAGGGACAAACAGTCACAGGGAGCTTGGCTGTGCCCAGAGGAATTGGGTAGCACATCTGCAGAGTCCAAAAATCAGAGCTACTTCGATACTGACTGACATGACATTTTGGATTATGATTAGTACAGTGTGGAGAGATAAAGCGCCAGGGACTCAGATTCACTTTTCCTTTTCTCCTTCCTCTTCCAAGGGGGATTATTTAATAGCCTGTTTACACATAGAGCACTTGGTTACTCCAATAATAGCCCACAGGCCTGAATCATCCTGCGTCACTGTGGTGTCATACAGAGTCCTCAGCTGTTTCCACGACTTGTGTGGTTGGCTTTCCACACTATCTGAAAACCGCGAAGAATTTGCAGGGTAATCAGTGATTTTAATTTTAACTATGCATGACGTGAGGGATCTTCTATCTCCATTGACCTGTCTTTAAAATACGTAGTGTGTAACGATGAAAGAAATTCAGGAGAAAACTTCAGCGTGAACACTTGTACAATAATATATGTAGGTACATACAAATGTGTTTTAAATTTATTCATATAAACATATCTTACCACTCTTATTATTACACATGATCAATTTGTGACATAATTGGGACACATACCTGTATAGATTAACACTGTCACTTGATGGACTGCTAGGGTGTTGATCACGTTCAATTTCTTGATCTGGGAGCTACTTACATGATTGTATTCAGTTTGTGAAAAACGAGTAAGCCAAAGATTGATGATATGTGCACTTTTCTATATTAACTTTCAATAAACTAGTTGAAACATTTACTGTTTAATGTCACTTTTTTGAGGAAAAATTGAGCAATCACAGTAACATACCATATATACATGACAATACGTATTTGAGCCGTTTCAAAGATCAAATAACATTTGAAAATTTTACAAAGTTTCATAGACTTAAATATCTCATTTTTAAACAGATTTTATGCATTTATTTGACATAGAGAGACACAGAGCACAAGCAGGGGGAGTGGGGGAGGTAGAAGCAGTACTTATCCCAGGATCCTGGGATCATGACCTGAGTTGAAGGCAGATGCTTAACCAACTGAGCGACCCAGGTTCCCCTAAATCTCTCATTTAAATGGGACTCTATTTTATCTTTTTAAAATTTCTCCCCCAAACTAAAAATAACATTTCTCATCCCACAATCATAGAGGTATAACAAATTGAATTTTAAAATAACTCCTCTCTTTGATCTTATGTCTCTGTGTTGTAAAAGTCTTAAAAACTAAATTGGTATAAACTTTCTATAGGCAATATCTATAAAAATAAAAAATGTTCATGATTTTGATCAAACAACTCTGCTATAAAATTTATCCTATGGAGCACCTGAGTGGCTCAGTCAGTTAAAAGTCTGACTCTTGATTTCAACTCAGGTCATGATCTGAGGATGGTGAGATCAACCAGCCCTGAGTCAGGCTCTGCATTCAGTGGGGAGTCTGCTTGAGATTCTCTCTCCCTCTGTCCCTGCACACTCCCCACTCCTGTGGGCATGCATGCTCTCTCTCTTTAAAGAAAAGAAATAAAAGAATTATCCCAGAAATACACTGAGAAGTCTAAAGCATTTTTGATAGTCATTTATACACTCGACTTTCAGTTGATGTGTTTTTATTGAAATCTACTCTGTAGTAGGTGCAGGGCTAGGTTTGGTGATATATTAGTAAACAAGACGGTTGTAGTCCAACATTAATGGGGGACTCTCACATAGTTTCTATGCCAGAAGAGAGCATAGATGTGAAACAAGTCACACAATTCATGATTTCATTACACATTTAATTTAAAAGAAAAAAAAAACAATGACAATTATTCAAATTATTTAAATAAATATTATTTAATGCCAAATAAAAGAGAAGTGTGGGTCACTGTGAGAAGAACATGTAATTAAAGGATGTGGACCAGCCTGGAGACGTGAAATAGAAAAAAATTGGAAAAAATATAAAGTTCATGAAAGGTTAACCCATTACAGCAAATCTATAAATAGAATAACAAATAACTGTCATAAAGAATTAGGCAGCTGAAAAGCATGTACTTATGTCCAAGATAAATTATCATTATTATTTATAATTTGAAAAAACAGTTGCAAAATAGTCTGTGCTGCCATATTATCCTAGTTTTGTAAATGAAAAGAATTATAATAGGTAGTTACAGATATAAAATGCATAATAAAACATAAGATATGAATGTATGTGTACATGTGTGCGTGTGTGCGTGTGTGTGTGTGTGTGTGTGGCTGCCTATTCACCATAAGCTCTTCTTCCCTTCTTCCCAGGTATCTGTGTAGACATTTCCCAGCTCTCTTAGCATTTAGGTATGGTCAAGTGACTAAGTTCTCAAAATAGAATATGGCTTAGGGTACTGTGTAGGTCTATGCTCTTGGAGGGTGGGCCTACTTGCACTTTCTCTTCTTCTTTCCCACCAACTGGAACCTGGATTTGGTGGGGACCTATCTCATACCACTCAGACAATGATGACATTGCGGGGATGGCAGAGCAATGAATAGGAACTCAGGTCCTTGAATGACCATGTGGAACAGAATTTCCCTAACAGCATGGAATTCTTACCTTAACATTAAAAAAAAAACAAAAATTTTATTTTATTCAGCAGCTGTAAGTTTCCAGAAAAACTGAACAGAAACTACAGAGTTCGCCCATAACCACCCCCCCAGCCTTCTATTTCCCCTATTATTAACATCACGCATTAGTGTGGTATATGTGTTACAGAGGGTCATCATTATTAACTGAAGTTCATAGGATACATCGGGGTTCACTCTTTATATTGCAGATTATATGAATTTTGACAAAGGTATAATGACACACATCTACCATTACAGTATCCTACGGAATAGCTGCCTTTCCCTAAAAATGCCCTGTTCTACTTCTTCATCTCTCTCCCTGTCCCTGGCAACTCCTGGCAACCAGTGATCTTTTTCTGCCTCCCTAGTTTTGCCTTTTCCAAAATGTCATATATTTGCAGTCATGCAGTTTATAGTTTTTTTCTCATGTTGGCATTTTTAGGTGAAAGAAAAAGAAGTCACTTAGTTCCTTTGTAATTAAAGCAGTTTAATCTTTATCCTAATAAAGTTAGTATAGGTCAAGAACAAGTTTGGAGGAACTGTAACCTACATGATTAGAGACTTTGTTGCTGGGTGGAGTTATGGGAGACTAGCATTTTAGGATAGTTATTTCTACTGACAAAGATTACTCTCCTTGACCTCTAATCAGGCACCTTTAAACCTTCTGCTCGGCTAAGCTTGATCTTGGGCTTCTCTCTTTGTCTTTTTACACAATCCAGTTTCACCAAGAACTATGCTAAGTCATTTTAAAGAAAACACCTCACACTTAGTATCTTTTTTTTTTAAAAAAGAGTTTATTTACCTATTTAACAGAGAGAGGGCACAAGCAGGGGGAGCAGGAGAGGGAGAAGCAGGCTCCCAGCTGAGCAGGGAGCCTGATGTGGCACTCAATCCCAGGAACCTGGGATCAACCTGAGCTGAAGGCCGATGCTTAACTGACTGGAGCCACCTAGGTGCCCCTCACCCTTAGCATCTGATCAAATTCCTCATCCACTGCCCTCCCCTCCCCCTATCATCGTAGCTTGCCTTCAGCAGAAATTCTACTGGGCCTGGTAAGAAACCCCTTTACCTCTGAGATTTCCTCTTTTCCATTCACTGACCTCCAGCCTGGTCTTTGCATATAATGCCCCACTTGTCCCTGTTGGAGTACACTCTCCCCTATTACAAAGCTCCATTGTAGTGGCCCCTCTTTGAAAAAAGTCTGTCTTAACCATCTTCAACAAGTGTCACAAATCATTTTTTCTTTAACATGACAATGTTTGAATCTTTAATGGTTACCTGTAATTTTGCAACTAGATAAATCATATATACAGAAGTAGGGTTTTTAAAAATTTATTTATGTTTAAATATTTTATTTGTTTATTTGAGAGAGAGAGAGCGTGAGAGTTCGTAGGAGCAGGGAGAAGGGTAGAGTAAGGGTGGAGGAGGCCGGAAGGAGGAACCAGACTCCCCTGCTGAGCAGGAAGCCCGAGGTGGGACTCAATCTCAGGACCCTGGGATTGTGACCTGAGCAATTGTCTTCTTAATCTAAATTCAGAGGAATCAAAAGGAATCACAATATTAATATGAGTTTAATATGTAGTGCTATTATATATTACTACATTAACGGGTGGTATACACCTACTTGACAGGCTGTGTACACCTGAGGTCAAATCATACAGATATGACTCTGTCCCTGTGTGCAAGAAAAAGAGGTAAATGATATAAAAGAGATAAATGATATAAAGATACAAGGCTGCTTTTAGAGAAACTAAACATTCAGATTAAGAGATTAAAGTAGAAGCTGGAGTGCCTGACAGGTAGACCTTTATTAGCAAATTAGCTTGACAAGATGTAGACCTGGGACATAACCACACAGAGTGATTTTTAGATGGCTAAGCAGAGAGTCATTTTATCTGGAACCCAAGACTGAATAATCCCAGGGGTGAAATCTTGCAGAAAGACCCAGTTCACTTAAGCAATAGATGTTAAGTTATTTTAAGACAGTTCAAGAAATGTAAATCTTTTGCAAATACTTGGTATCTTAAGATTTTCCTACTTTCTCTTAAAGGGTTTATGGCTGCTTGACTGTGCCATTAAGTCCACTCCACAAGGAAAGATGTCTTTTCAGGTGGTTAATAATATTTGCTAATGTTTGTTGCTTGCTTTTGATGGGTCAAGCACAGAACTAAGTTTTATGTGTATCGCCTCGTAACATCCACACAACCTATGAGGTAGATGCTAATATTAAATGCACATCTATCCTCCCAACACCCCATGAGGTGGTTACTATTATAAGACCCATTTCACAAATAAAGAACTTCTCAAGGACATACATGTAGCAAGTAAGAGGGCTGAGCCAGGGTTTGTCTACATTCCAAGCTTGAAATCTTAACCATGTTGCATTATCTATAAAGAAATTGAGGCCTTGCTCTCAAGAAGGAAAACCCCAATCACAGAAGCATAAAGCCAAAGGACCTTAGAGGCCTCTGGACCAAGCTCTTCCCTGTCCAGGTAGGGCAGGTGCATCACACAGCTTCAGTCACATGCTTGGTTGCAGAGCCAGGATGTGGAACCCGGGTTTCCAGACTCAAGGCCAGTCATTCACCATTTGTCTGTATACTCGCAGACATCTGCGTGGTGGTAGTAGAAGGCGCATCTGCCAATAGGAGAATGTGTGCAAACCTTGTGTTGTTGGTAAAAGACACTAAACTTCTCTTCATCAGCATGATCAATTTCTTATCTTCCACCCTGCTGGCACTTTCACTTCACTTGTGAAACTCTGAGCAAGAGGATTCTGTATGTAAAGTTATTACTGAGACATACCCATCATTTTAAGCATCATTTAAAAATTTTCTAAATGTGTAATCTGGACAAAAAATGCTCGATTAAGACGGTGTTGTTTCCATGGCACTCAAGACAGCATTCACGGTGCACAAACATTCTCCTAATATAGTTTTTCAAATAAAAATAGAAATCTGAGAGAGCAGTGACTTTAGGTAGGGTGAGGGGATTGGAAAGATAAAACATACTTTGTTGTGGTTTTTACTGTTTTCAATACCATTATTTTAACTACAGCCAACATGATAGCTGCCATCATATGTCGTCATTCTACTGGTATTTACCTCTGTTTCTTAGGCCTGTGTTTCTGTTAGCTATAGATAGATGATCCTCAAAACTCCTTATTGATCAGTTAGGCAGGGCAGCTACTCAATCACTACATGTGCATGGATTGTCCTGTCAGGGGGACTGACAGACTGGCTGAGATACAAGGACTTTAAAATCACCTGGCCCAGACCCTTCAACACAATATCTCTCTCTCTCTCTCTCTCTCTCTCTCATAAACACACACACACACACTCCACTTTTTATGTGAGACAAAGAGATACCATATTACACCATCAACCAATGTGCCTTTTTGGAAGCCCTTCTAAGGATTCCTCATGGTAACGTTCTGGGGAAGATAATAGCAAATTCTGATCATTCCTCAAGGAGCATAGATGTCCCTCACTGTGGTTTGCTGTTGCAATCCTTCATTCATTTACTTTGGGGAGAAAAAAGGAGCAGTGGACATTCAGAGAAGCTCTGCTGGCATTCACAGCTAGACCATGTTATTTTGCTCTTAGACATAAACATAATCTCACAGAATATCAGATTCGGACAAGGTTATTCTGAGACCAGGATAAAATGGGACCAGGCAAGGCCACTTCATCATTTTGGCTAAGCACAGACAAAACCAGGCCACTGTAAGTAAACCCCCCCCCCCCAATACCAAGCGTCACTTTCTCTTGCTAAATAAGTGTCTGCTGCTTCTGTCCCTAGTCATAGAATTATCACTCCCCAAACTTCCTGACAGCATCCAATGTGGGGCAAACCCCACTCTCATAGGCCCTCCTCTAAATCACCCAAACAGGTTGTTCTAACTCAGTACTATATCCTGTTGCCGAGACAACAGGATGGAACCGCACAATTCCACACAGTATGTTCTCTCTTATAGCTCAACTTGTCCAACCCTAAGTGTGCTCTAGATGATCTTTGGTTGAATAGAACTGACCCGCATAGCATGGACTAAATGTTTCAATTATTTTATGTTTACTTTCTTTCCCTCTCTCCTCAAATAGAAGATAGATTTCCAGAAGACAGAAACCAAGTCTACCCTGTCCCCTATTGTATTCAAAATACCTGGTTTTTATCTGGATTATAGTTCAATGTTTGCTGAATAAATGAATGAACATGGGGGAAATTGGGACTAGCTTCATATTCCTTGGATTTTTCACATCTCTCCTATATGTCAAGGAAGCCAGCAGTTAGGTAATAATCAGCCTGTCACTAGGAACTACTAACATACACTGGAAAATGTACATAAAAGCACTTTGTAAACTCTACTCACTCTTATCCTAACATTAGTCTTAGTGGTAATAAAAATTTTCCTTCAGAGTTTGGATTTCAGTTGATGCCTGTGTGTGCTGTGAAGATGTTTGCTTATTTCCCCTGCCTCGAGTCTATTTCTTCATTGGTTTTTCTCTCTGATCACAAAGGCAACAGTTTATTTTGGTATCTGGAAGTTGGTATTTGGAAACCTTGAAAACTACGGGCAAATATAAAGAAGAAAATGAAGCCATGTCCTGTTCTTAAAACAGGATCCTTTCCCCCACATTCAAGTTTATGCTACCTCAGGGTTTGCAGATTGAGCCTCAATGTTTAAATATTTAGATATTGGAAGAGCAATGCAAATTATGTTGTATGAAGTGGTTAAGAAAGGAACTTTGAAGGTATTCGTGAGAGGACTCAGAAATGCAATAATCCTGCTTGGCCAAAGAGCCAATCCCCTTTTCTGCCTTTTAGCCCTGTGCACCCCACCTTGAATAATGGCCACAGGAAACAAGGTTTCTCGTTATTACTTAGCTCCAGAGTGCCTGGGTAAAGAGTGATTTGAGTTTGTTGTGAGGATAGAGCAAAAAGGGGTAGAGGGCTCAAGGGGACAGGAATGGAGGTGGAGGGGTGGAGGGGAATAGAGGGGTGCTTCCTATCTCTCCAACTCCAGTCCAGGTCTTGAGCTCTCACCACTTTGTGGATGGATTTACAGTTCAAGACCTCATAGCCATGACCAGTAGACTCAGAAATATATATATAGTTCTACCTCAGGATTTTTACCATCACCACCAGAAACACCTTTTCCATCTTTGGTTATTCCTTTTATTATCTTCTCCAACAGACTGCAATCCTTTGAATGAGTGCATCTGGCCAAATGCATATATTGGGGGAGCACTGGTTACAATTGTGTATCTCCTTTTTTTCTTACAAAATCGAGCACGTATTTACCAGATAAAAATCATCACAAGTTTTAAAACATGAAGATTGCATAGATCAGTGCTGTAGTTCTGATGCTAATAAACAAAACTGTTAATTGATACCAACAAGCAATAATGTAAGTAATATACAGACACTTTATTGCTCCTCATGGCTATTATTGCTCACTAAAATTTAGCAGTCACTCTGTATTTATGCATGAATTAATTATGTGTTAGATTGATAAAATTGGGGTTGTTAAAAAAAAAAAAAAAACCTAGCATGTTGAAACACTCTGGTAACCATCTGCTCCATTTAATAAATCCCCAGAATCTCTCTGATGTCATCAGCAGCCAATCAGAGCTCCTGCTGGGCATGTAGTCACTTCACTAGATAACTGTTTACTTCCTCCCATGTGCCAGGCATGTTCTGAGCACTGACTCGAGAAAGATGAATGAAACAGGCCCTTTCTGAAGAGCTCATAGTGAATTACTGTTGATATATTCTAATAAAAGATAGAGACTTTGGTATTTAAGTAGCTTGGATAACTTTACAGAATTACAATTTTATTCATCTTTTAAGAATACTAAAACTAGCTCTAAGTCTTCATTATTATATTCCTGGACTCCTGCTGGAAATCACCAGTTACGTCACAAATTTCAGCAAATATCACCAACCTCTCAAGAGATAAGAATCTCTATTCTCAGTTTTATTATGACTTGCCTGTGGCTTAAAAAATGTCTAAAAGGGGTGCCTGGGTGGCTTAGTCGGGGAAGTGTCTGCTTTCAGCTCTGATCATGATCTCAAGGTCTTCAGATCAAGCCCCACGTTGGGCTCCCTGCTCAGTGGGGAGCTTGCTTCTCCCTCTCTCTTTGCTCCTCTGCCCTGCTCATTCTCTC
The DNA here is from genome assembly GCF_011100685.1 of Canis lupus familiaris. NCBI lineage: Eukaryota > Metazoa > Chordata > Mammalia > Carnivora > Canidae > Canis > Canis lupus. The sequence continues at coordinate 7,678,173 of NC_049223.1, read as the reverse complement.
TCTCTTTCAAATGAATAAAAAAAACTTTTTTAGAAAAATAGTACCTATCTCTTGCAGAGGCTGTGAGGATGAATTGAGCTAATACATGTAAAATTCTCAAACAGTGCCTCAAACATACTAAGGATGTTAGTCATTATTATGTGGTTTTACCCAAAAGTATTCTGTTACAAATATATTTCCTGAGGTGAAGATAATCAGATAATTTCTCAAGTAGCGGTTTCAGAAGAAAGTAAGTTGTCCCTCTAAATTTTTTTTAATTTGTTTGTTTTTTAATAAAGATCACTTAATCTTTATATATTGTTGAGTAAGCAGAGATAATCTGAGAGTGCCTTTTTTCTTAGAGGGTTTTCCAATAATACAGAAATTGCTATGTTTGAACTTTGCTTCCTGAGTCGAGTATTTTTTCCAAGTATGAAAAATGACTGATAGAATTTATTGGTGTACTAAGAACCTTCTGCCTATGTCTTCATTACTGTACTCAGAAGGAATCCATTAAACGAATCAATATATGCTTACAGTTGCCAAGCTGCAAAGAAATCCAATATCGCTAAGGTTGTAGTGAAGGGGCCATAGTTTTAGCAATGCTCTCTGACTCATCTTTGATCATTCTGAGTCATTTGTAACCGCCTAAACTCTTCCCAAAGTTAATCCTGTTCTAAGAAAATGTCCAAGTAAATGATACAGTATGGTATTTTTGAGGCTCTGACCTCACTTCAAGAGCCAGAGCGAGAAGGGAAATTTCTCTCTCTCAAAAAAAAAAAAAAAAAAAAAAAAGGAAGAAGAAGAAAAGAAAACACAGTTAAAAACAATCCCTTTGGAAAAAAGAGAAGTCCCTATATTTCACCAACCATTTTGAGATTGTTCATTTCCCCATTCCCGTGATTTTTTGTTTGCTATGCTTAGCTCTGGAAGAGCGTGAGTGCCTGAAATAGAAAGGAGAGATCGTATTCAGGTTAAAAAAGAAGAAGATTTCACAATCCCAAAATGTTTAACCAGAAGCTATTTTAATGAATGACAAATCCTTACATTAGGGAGATTTATAGAGTGACAGTAAAAGTTTTGCAGTGCCAGCAAACTCAGTGCACTGTAGGTTAGAAAGTCTCGTGGAATGATAAGAAAGGCTTGACTATTCTTGCAGGATTACTCAAATACCCCTCTGGAGATTGCTTCATTTAGACTCTAAATTTTAGAGCTGTAATCCTTGACACCAGAAAGAGGAAGAAGCAACATGCCAACTGAGTGATTTGGTTTTTATGCGAAAAACAGAAAACATTCAACTTAGTTCCCTAGGTACAAGGAACACGTCCTACTATAGAGAGAGAACCAGCGAAAGGAAGAAGCCACACTTCGAGGAAGGAGATAAGAGGGTGAAAACTGAGAGTTGATAATGTGCCTAGCAATTGATTCTCTTTTAGCAGCTTTATTGAGATATAATTCACTTTTTTTTTTTTTTAGTATATGTGCTGCCGAAGCGAGCACGAGATATAATTCACATACCATGAAGTACATCTGTTTAAAGTGTACGTTCCATGTTTTTAAATATATTTACAGAGCTGTGCAACCATTGCCATACACTAATTTTAGAACATTTTCACCGTCCTCCAAAGAAGTCTTGCCTTAGCAAACACTCCCCACTTTCCTCATTACTCCCCCACCTCTGAGTCCTAGGCGACCAGTAATCTACTTTCTTCTCTATAGATTTGCCTGTCGTGAACATTTCGTATAAAAGGGATTCCGCACATATGGTCATTTGTGACTGACTTCCTTCACTTAGCTTAATGTTTCTGAAGTTCATCCATGTTATACACATGAACTTCAGTACTTAATGCTTAACATGTATCACTACTTGATTCTTACTTCTTGCTGCTACTCCATTGAGCTGGTATCCTATGTTTGATTTATCTATCCATCAGTTGATTTGTTTGTTGCCACTTTCAGGCTGTTAGGAATACTGCTACTGTGAACATTCATTTCCAAGTTTCTGTGTGGACATGTGTTTTCAATTCTCTTGCATACATCCCTAGGCCTACTATTGCTGGGTCATATGGTAACTATATTTAACCTTTTGAGGAACTGCCAAATTGTTTTCCAAAGTGGCCTCACCACTATTTATCCTCACCTGTGATGTATGAGGGTTTTAGTTCTCCACATACTTGCTACGATTTGTTATTGTCTTCTTTTCTGTTTTATTGAGGTACAATTCATGTACAGTACCATTCATCTATTCGAAGTGTATGATTCAATGGTTTTTAGCATATTCACAGTTGTCGACCATCAGCACAACCAATTTTAGAACATTTCATCACTCAAAAAGAAACCCTTACCCAGTAGCAATGACTCTCCATTTCCCCCACCCCCACCTCCTCCGTCACCCATCTACTTCCTGTCTCTGTATATTTGTGTTCATTTTCTCTAAAGACAGTCCAGGAAGAAGTTTTATTTTATTGTGGTTTTTGACTTACATTTCTGTGTAGACTAATGGTGTTGAACATCTTTCATTTGCTTATTAACCACTCCTGTATTTCTTTCGAAGAAATGTTTATCAAAACACTCTGCCCTTGTTTAAAATTGGATTGGCTCGTCATTGCTGAGTTGTAAGAATTCTTTATACATCCTGGGTAAGTCTCTTATCACGTATGCGATTTGCAAGTATTTTCTCCCATCCTGTGGTTGTCTTTTCACTCAGTGATTTATTTCTTTAGATCCCATCCTTATTCCTGGAAACTCCACATCTTCATTCTCGTTTGAGTCTACATCTACAGATCTGACTCTCCTCTCCTCCCTTCAACTTGACTGAACACTTTTACCTGCAGTCTTTTCCCATTTTTTTTTTCATACAGTCTAAAGATCGATTTCCACTTATCTATACCTCTTTCTCCCTAAAAACAAGTAGTTCTGATAAATTTGCCTGCCCTGAAGCTTGGCTTCCATCAGAAAATGTGATCTTAGATTGCAGCATGAAAGCATGTAGTCTAAGAGCAACAACACTCCTTTCTTTGTAATAAGGAATTTATTTAATTTTCTGTTTGGGAAAGGGTCTAGACATTTGGTCCCCTTTTTTTTTCTTCAGGAGCTGTAGGTCTTCTCTCCTCTTCAGACTTTAATTTTGAAGTAAGTCATTATTTGAGTGCTTGTAACATTGTTTTCATCAAGGATATAGAATGATTTTTCCCACTCATGAGTAGAGCTACAACCAGGTATGTATGGTATATATAAATTCATTTAAAAAGGATTCCTAATTAAATATGATATAATTATACTAGCTATTTGTACTTATTTTAAGGTTTAAGATTCATCTGCCCTTTTAGCTCTAAAAGTACATATGAATATTTGTCTGTATCCTGTGACAAGATACATTTGATTACAGGTTGCTTGGATTAAAAAAAATGCTATATAGCAAAATTAACTAAGGACACCATAATTATGAGATTTAGGAAAGAGGCAAATTAAATATAGATTATATTTTAAAAATATAATTTGGTCTTTTCTGGGCACTTTATTAATCTCAAAAATATTTATTGAAGATTTGTTTAAGGAGAACGGACATAAAATTTACACAGCAAGGTGCCTACTAGCTTACTACTAAAAATTAATAATTTAAAATACACAGTATTTTAATTTCCTTTGCTCCACAGTCCTCAAAGTTCAATTCAATTGAGTAAATATTCTTACCCCATTTTATAGGCCATGAAATGAAAACATGGGTTGCCGTCTAAAATGTAAGAGGCATATTTAATATTTACACAGAGTAATTAAATATAAATACAGATTTTTGTTTTGTTTTCAGTCTTTTTAGTTACATGTGAATTTCCTCAAAGTGGAAAGGTTTATTGTCATTATGAGACAGGCACATATTTATCTTTAAACACTGGTTTATTCAACAATTATACTATTAATCCAAAGCCTGAATAGAGACACAACAGGGAAAAGGAACTGAGCTATTCCCGATGTTCCTAAAGCTTATGATCTAGGAAATGGGCAAGTAACCACATGGTGTATCAGTGTAATGAGGCCCAGGCTGCTATGAAAATAGAGACAAGGTGAGGCACCTAACCCGGACTTGCAAGGACGTACGTAGCATCATCTAAATTGAGAGTTTATGGATGAAGAAGAGTTACTCAGATGAAATGTTCGAGCAAATGGAACAGTACGTGAAAAAGCTTAGGATTAGAGATATGAGGTCCAGTTAGGGGACTTAATGAGTTTCCTATGACTAGAAGGTAAAGAGGAAACAGAACATGAGTTTTGGGGGCACCTGGATGGCTCAACTGATTAAGTTTCTGCCTTCAGCTCAAGTCGTGATCTCAAGAGTCCTGGAATCAAGCCCCTACATCAGGCTCCCTGCTCAGCATGGAGTCTGCTTCTCCCTCTCCCCTCTTCTTGTGCTCTCTCTCACTATTTTTCAAATAAATAAGTAAATAAAATCTCAAAAACATAAAACAAAAAACATAAGTTTTGAAAGATGAGAACTGAAAAGAACCTGACTACCAAGCCACTAAACTGTGTTAAGAAAAGCAAGGAGGAGACACATAGAATCTTAAGCAGGCGAGGGTAGCAGGATGAAACTTGGAGTTTAGAGATATAATCATCATCATCATTATGATGTTGATAACATGTCAGACACTATGGTAAATGTTTTATATCAAACACATTCTAATACATTTTTCAAGTGCAATTACTATAGCTGACAATAAAGCTACGTACATTATGTTATAATTGTTAGAAAGTGCAAAGGAGAAACATTTTACTTTACTTAACTAGGGCTTTGTTCCATGATTACCAGCTCAAGGGAGACTTTAAGTGATGTGTGGACCCCAGCTTTAGAGAATGTAATATGACAGTGAGAGACTGTTTGTTTATAAACAAACGGGATATTTTTCATTTTGAGAACATAAAATTATTTGGGAAAAGTAGTTCAACTACTGAGTAATTTTGAGTAAGTTTGAACTATGTTTAATTCATTTTCCCCCAGTTCTACTTTGTGTTACCTTAATGACTCTGTGTGTGTGTGTATGTGGGTGTATGTGTGTGTACCTGTAGTAAGGTAAGTTGGGATTTGGTGGGAAGGCCTTGGAAGAATGTTACAAATGCACATCTTGAATTGTGGAAATACACATAAAGTCTTTGAAAAGACAAAAAAACTATCAGCAGAATCGTATCTCTATACTGATAGGTTTCTCAAAGGCGTTGTTGAAATGAAGAGCTTTAGAAATTATCATAAAGTTACTTTGCAAGCCATAGGCTGGACAGCTTCCAGAGTGACATTAAATATATTTAGTAACCATGGGATCCCTGGGTGGCGCAGCGGTTTAGCGCCTGCCTTTGGCCCAGGGCACGATCCTGGAGACTCGGGATCGAATCCCACGTCGGGCTCCCGGTGCATGGAGCCTGCTTCTCCCTCTGCCTGTGTCTCTGCCTCTCTCTCTCTCACTGCGTGCCTACCATTAAAAAAAAAAAAAAAAAAAAAAAAAAATTTAGTAACCAATAGGATACAAGCACCAATTAATCCAAAAGGATTTGAGCCACAGAGCTGGAGGTTCCCTGTTGGTTTCTGGGTGCTGGGATACCTACGAGCGCTAAAGGATGGACCATAGATGCTAGAGCAGCTGGGAGAGCTCAGAAGTCTCATAGGATGTTGGCTGTTTATCAACAAAAATAGAACTATTTTAATATTTTATTACCAACCAGTATGATCATGCCAGTAGGTATTGGTTTAATATTCGCTGTACATATTCTTATTTTTAGCACGAATAAGAAGAGCTATATAAAGATGGCAAGATGGTAGGCATCTATATAAGCTATAGAAAAATGTGCCCAGAGAACACTGCATTTGAAAATAATAAGTAAATTTAACATCCTTCAAATAGACTTCTGTTCCAAAGGAAAATGAGTCAGAACCCCAAAACAGAACATAAACAGAGCCCAAATTCTAAAAAAGTGTAACATTCATCATAATGGAGATAGATTGTGCTCAACATTGAAGGAAACATAGTTTTGGTTCTTCACCAAAAAAGGACATAAAGGGCAGCCCGGGTGGCTCAGCGGTTTAGCGCCGCCTTCCGCCTGGGGCCTGGTCCTGGAGAACCAGGATCGAGTCCCACGTCAGGCTCCCTACATGGAGACTGCTTCTCCCTCTGCCTGTGTCTCTGTTTCTCTCTCTGTCTCTCATGAATAAATAAATACAATCTTAAAAAAAAAAAAAAGGACATAAATTTCTCCAAATGGACACTCTCATTTTCAAATATTCATTGAGCTCTTAGAATACACAAGAGCGTCGAGAGCAAAAGTCACATTTTCTTGGGGCGCCTGGTTGGCTCAGTCGGTAGAGCTTGCAATTCTTGATCTCGAGGTCCTGAGTTTGAGTCCCACGTTAGGCATAGAGGTTTCTTTAAAAAAAGAAGTAACATTCTCCTTAACAAGGACATTTTCCTTGTTTAGTGTACAGCAGGTGATAGAGCAGAAATTTGAAAGCGAAAATGTCGCAGGTCTGCCACTTGCTGCTGGATGATCTATGACAAGTTCATGCATTGGTTAGGACACTGGTTTAATTGCTTTCATAGAGATTAAGATAACAGTGACTTATATATTATTTTATTTCTCTCTGACTTAAAAGTCCAAGATGGCAGGCAGTCTAGGCTCGTAGGCAGCTTCATGTGCTCACCTGAGAACTTGGGTTTGGCCATGCCATAAGGTTGTGGTCTTATTTGCATCGTGGAAGCCGACTCAGGGCCGCATCTATGTACCCGCCTGCTGGGAATGGGGCAATATAAGTTAGTGGAAGGCACTTTTTCAAAAGGTATGACCTACAAGTCATGTGCATCTATTCTAGTCACATTCTATTGATTATTATTGAATCACGTGGCTATTACCTAGCTGCTGTATGGGAGGCTGAGAACTGTAGTCTCTAGTTGTTCAGCTATGTACCTAGCTGGAACCATGGAGGTTCTAGTATTAGAAGGCAGAAGGAAAAGATGGATATTGGGGAACAATTAGTAGACCCTGGCCCCTTTAATGACTCTGATCCTTAATTTTGCCTTTGAGAAATGCAGAGAATTATATTAAACAATCAGTGTGGGGGTGCCTGGGTGGCTCAGTTGGTTGGGCATCTGCCTTCGACTCAGGTCATGATCCCAGGGTCCTGGGATTGAGCTCTGCCTTTGGCTCCCTGCTCAAATCTTACTTCTACTTCTCCCTCTCCCTCTCCCTCTACCTGCCACTCTGCCTACCTGTGCATGTGTGCTCTCTGTCAAATAGATAAATTCTTAAAAAACAAACAAACAAAAATCAGTGTGTAGAAAACCCCTAGCCTAGTGCCCAACACGTTAAGTGCTCAACAATAATTGGTTCCTCCCTACCCGTCTTCATGCGACGGTGGTAGTGTTCATGGGATTCATCCCTACGGAAGGCCCAGGTAGGTACAATAACAGTAGCAGTGCTGACGTGCCACAAGAGCAGCCATGTGGTGCCAGTCCAATTCCCGTCCTTCATTATGTGCCATATCCGTGAAGATGTGTTCACGAGTTTTACCAAGGCACGAGGCTTATTGGTTTACTACTTTTATTAGTTCACAAGTTTTACTATTAAATAGTTTCTCCCTTGAGTCCCAGGATCCCCTTGTTATTTTAATGAAATGAGTTTAATGACCTAAAGGAAGCATCTCTAGGAAATGCAAATGATCCCTTTGGGGTCTGAGCTCTGAGAAAGTAATGGTACAAATCTTATATTGCCAGGCATTCAGTTCTTTTCTCTCTCACATTCTGCTTTCCTAAATATATCCCAAGGAACTAGGCTCCACTGGGGACCATCCCCCTTTCTCTTCTATCTGGGCCCTAGGTTCCTGAGACCCTTTTTTTTTATGGTTCTCTCTCCATTCTTTCCAAAAGTTTCAAAATGACAGTCTTAAGATAGCTTTCATCTCTTATTCTCTTATTACCTGCAGGGGAAGCACTGCTCCTTCCTAATCCTATTTCCCTTATTTCTATCATACGTTGTCTCCAAGGTGGTCCCCAATAATCCTCACTTCAATAGTATTAACTTTCCTGCATCATCTATTTTCACACTGAGTCAGAGCTGACCCATGTGACTCATAGATCAGTGGAAATGACATCAGTGGTGTGTGACATCAAGGCTAGGTCATAAAGGCCATGGAAGCTTTCGCTTTGCTCCTTTTTTGATTCCTTGCCCTGGGGAGGTGTGAGCCACCAGGCCTTGAGGATGTGTTGAAGACTTTTGAGAAAAGCCCATGTGTCAACAGCCAGCAACTATTTGCCATTCATATGAATGAGCCAGCTTGGGAACAGGTCCTCCAGCCCGAGGCAAGTCTTCTTGAACTTGTCCTCTACCACCATTTGACTCTGACTTTATGAACTAGTAGGCCAAGCTCTTACTGCATTTATGTTCTATCTACACTGTAAGAGATAATAAATGTGTACTGATGATTTAAACTATTATGTTTTGGGCTCATTTATTACATAGAAATAGATAACTAACATAACAATCTTTATGTTTTGGGGGATAGTCATGCATTTTTTTCCTCAAATCTTCCACTCTATTTGTTGTGCATTTTCCTGGGTGAATCATTAGGATTCTTTAGTCACGATGAGCAGAGTGCAAAGTAGTTCTCAACTGACAGATGTTACCGATGCAATTGCAATCAACTGTTAATAATATTAACTTTCTTTAGAAATTATTTTTTAATATATAAATTAGAATGAATTCAAAGTTATCCATAGTGTTTTCTTATTTAGTTTATCCCAATTTGTTTCCATAAGTGGGAGGGAAAGGCCCCCTGGCTGCAAGATAAAAGTACTCGTGGCTCATACTTTGCCTCACCTATGAGAGACAGCTTCAGGGCATCAGTAATAGTTATTGGGATAAGGGTGCCTGGCTGGCTCAGTCGGTAGAGTATATGACTCTTGATCTCAAGGTTGTGAGTTCAAGCCCCATGTTGGATATAGAGATCCTTAAAAAATAAAATGGTTATAGAGATGTACTTGGGTGGCTCAGTCAGTTAAGTGTCCAACTCTTGATTTTGGCTCAAGTCATGATCCCAGGGTTGTGAGATGGAGTCCTGCATTGGGCTCTGAGCTGAGCATGGAGCCTGCTTAAGATTCTCTCCCAGTCCCTCTGCCCCTCACCCACTAAAAAAATAGCTGTAGGGATTAAAAAGCAAAAGCTTACTTCCATGTTTTACTTCCTCATGTTCCCACCACTCCCCACCACCAAATCTCAGTATATACACAGGAGCATAACACTTGTGAAAGTTATATATACGGAGAGAGAGAGATAGAGAGACAGAGACAGAGAGAAAGAGAATCCATTCTCAGAACACATGGATTAAATTTCATATACAAAATAAACTTCCTCCTGTATGGTCTCCATCTTTCCCATCCATAGTGACAATCAAAGCATGGACAGTATATATATATATAAAATCACTAAACTGACTGTGGCATGCCTAGCTCAGGAATCCTGGTAATATAAGCATTAGTTACGTGGTTGAATCAATCACGTGATGATACATATTGATCATTAATGCAGCCAAACCATGATAGTGGTTGGCTATCATGGTAGCTTGGCCATGACAGTTGCATGCACAGATTCTGATTTTACGACAGTTTCCTATCTTTAGGATCTAAAAATCCTTTTTTTCCCTCCGTCATTTTTCTTCCCAACTTTCTCTTTATTCCCAAAAGATCATGATTTCTTTATGTTTTCTTCTAGATGCATCTTTCTGGATGGGCATTCTAATGGAATGATAATTTTGAGACCCCTGAAGTTCAGTGTTTAAACTTAATTGTGAAAATGTGCATATCTTTGCTGTAAAAATCAGCTCTATTCACTTCACAGTGAAGGAAATCTCTGCCCTGATGACCTTTTCCTCTCCAAATCGTAGACACATATGTAGGCTTAGGTTTCAGTCTCCTACCAGCAATCCGTGTGTCACGGCTTGTGTCTACTTCCCCATAGCTAGCCTTAGTATTCTTTGTCCAGAAGATGGTCTTCATTGTCTCATCCCTGACTTCTGTCCTTTAGGACGAAACTAATCTCTTCTTGTAACACTTTGCTGGACTAGATAGACTCTAACTATGGTATCCCACTGTGTTCTTAGTGGTAAAACAGCATTTACTTTAAGTAGCTTTGAATACATTGCATAACGTCAAAGGATTCAGAGACTCCTCTGGCAAGTCAGAGTGGGGCTGGAACCAGCTGACACCGTATCAGGGGCTGCTCCAGGGGAAGCCTCCCTCGCCCTGCCAGTGCTCACATGAGTGCCACACTTGCACAGATGATGCTGGTGACCCTGGCAGGAGATGCTTCCTCTGTGCACCTGCTCACTTCTGTTAGTCTCTTCTGATTTTAAGTCCTGGGCCTGCGTGTGTTTGATGGCTGGAGCCTTGGTCAACATTTCATGGCAGCTGGCAGAATGAATCTCGTCTTCTCGCTGGGGAGGAAGAAGGGCTCTTACCAGATGAAAAGGATATTTCAAAAGATGCTGGGGCAGGGGCAGACGTGATAAATGCCCTCTGTAGTTAGTCACTCTTAAAAACTTAAGTGCTGTGTTCCATTTAATTTGAATAAAAGTATGAGATTTAACTTATTCAGCAACCATGATTTCATCTTATTATTTATTTTTAAACTGATAATTGACACACAATGTTGCAACTGTGATTTTATTTTTTTATTTTTATTTTTTCCAGTTTAAGATTTTTTTATTTATTCATGAGAGACAGAGAAAGAGAGAGAGAGAGAGAGAGGCAGAGACACAGGCAGAGAGAGAAGCAGGCTCCATGCAGGGAGCCTGATGTGGGACTTGATCCCGGGTCTCCAGGATCAGGCCCTGGACTGAAGGTGGTGGGAAACCGCTGAGCCACCTGGGCCACCCTGCAACTGTGATTTTAACTGTGATTTTAAATAGGATCTACTCTTAACAGAATTGTGACATCAACAATGTTGTTCACCTCTCATTTAGCATAGTTTTCTTCAATCCCAGACTCTGTTTCTTCCTACATGTTTTTCTGTTTCATCTGAGAAACTGACTGTAACCTAATCATCGTATCTTTTAAAAAAAAAATTTTTTTTTAAATTGTGGCTAGGCAGATGAAAGAAGGTACACTCTCGAGGCCTCCAATTCTGTTACATATTTGGCTGTTAATTCTTTGAGCCCAGCCCAGGTATTCTTATTCAGGCATTTGTACTGAAATGTCCTAAGAAAGAATATTTTTGGGGAAGGGTAGGATGTTATATAACTCAGTTACCTCATTTATACTGTAAGCTTTTTAAGGTTGTTTTCATATCACTTCTTGTGGCATAAAGTCACTTAATTTTTTAAAAAATAATCTCTCCCAAATGTGGGGCTTGAATTCACAACCCCAAGATTGTGAAGAGTTGCATGCTATCCTGGCTGAGTCAGCCAGGAGCCCCAAAGTAATTTCATTTTAAGGTTGAAAGGAATAGTAGAGATCATTAAGCCCACATTTTATACATGAAATAATTAAGGGCCAGGAAGATATAAAGATTTGTTCAAAGCCAGTCATTTAGTGTTGAAGTTGTGTAGAATCCAGAGATTGGCAGAGGGAGAAGTAGGCTCCCTGTGGGAAGTGCAATGTGGGACTTGATGACAGGACTCCGGGATCACGACCTGAGCCAAAGGCAGATGCTCAACCACTGAGTCACCCAGGCGTCCCTCTTCTGTCAGTTGTTGATAGGGTGACACCACCTGCTATTTTTTCTGGGACACTTTTGGTTTATCCCTGACAACTGGAATAACTATTAAGAGGAACCCTTTTCACTCTCAAAAGTGTGCTAGAACATAAAGTATAGGTTAATTCACTTACTGAAAAATTATATTGTTCTTCAATGAGTCCATCTGCTCAGCAAATATAGGAGGTTAAAGGGTCAGAACATATTGTATATACAATGATTAATCAGAGTAAAACTGAGGTCGTAATTGTTTTCAAATTCCAAGTCCTGACCATTGGTGGGCTGTGAAATGAATTTGGGGTTATAATCAATATTTAAAAGAAGGAATTGGGGTGGCTGGGTGCCTCAGTTGGTTATGTGTCTGATTTTCACTCAGGTAATGTCTCATGGTCCTGGGATTGAGTCCCTCCCAACTCCTCAGGGTCCTGCTCAGCAGGGAGTCTGCTTGTCTCTCTACCCTTCCCCACACTTGTGCACTCTCTCTCTCTCTCAAATAAATAAATACATAAATAAAATCTTTTAAAAAAAATAAAAGGAGGAAAAGAAGGGAATGCATGTATGTAGTAAAGGTAAGCATTATTTTATGAGACTTGTTTTAGTTACATGTACATACACAGTAGTATATGTGGTCTCAATGTAACATTTTTTTAAAGATTTTATTTATTTATTTATTTGAGAGAGAGAAAGTGAGAGACAGTACGAGCAGAGGGGGGCAGGTGCACAGAGGGAGAGGAAGAAACACTCTCCCTGCTAAGCAGGGAGCCTGATGTGGACTCAATCCCAGGAATCTGGGATCATGACCTGAGCTAAAGGCAGACGCTTAATAGACTGAGCCACCCTGGCACCCATAGTATCTGTTTCTTATTGTAGGTTGTAGCAAAAAAAAAATAAATAAATAAAAAATAAAAATGGGAAAGTCACTGCATAAAGAAATCCAGAACTTTAACAACTTTAAAAATGAAAATGGAAGCTCTTAATAGTTTATATCACTTTGCAGTAAGCTACTAGATGAATTGGCTGTATAAATAACGCAACTAAAATTTACATGTTTTGAGACATGGTAAGGTATAAGTATTAAAGCTTTCACTACAATCATAGAGTCAGAGGAAGCAATAATCACCTTAAAGGGTATGTTCTTTAGTTATTTTCATATTTCAAATATAATTACACAGATAACACAATGTAGATCCACATGCTGCAAATACTATTTGGCACTTACATCTTTATGTAAAGATGTTACAAGATTTCTAAAACACTGAAGGATAACTGATTTGTTAAAATGCTATCAGAGAAAAGTGCTGTAGGAGTATATTTTTTATATGAACAATATTTTGACATATCAAGTAAAAGTATAGAGGACAGCATAGTATCTATGGTATGATCTCATTTTTGTAAAAACTTGTGTCTGTACCCATGTGTATGTTTCAAATGTTATCAACTTTGGCACATTTTGGACCAGGTAATTATTTGCTATGCGGGCTGTCCTATACACTATAGAATATTTAACAAGATCCTTGGTCTCTATTCATGAGATGACAGTAGGAGATTCCACCCATGCAACTGTGATAACTAAAAGATGTCTCTAGACATCACCAGATCACCTGGATTGACAACCACTGATATAAATAAAATTGACCAAGGAGCTGTCTTTTCAGCAGATGATTTTTTAGGAAAACTTTCTCTCTTTTGTATTTTCATAATTAAAAAATCCCATAAAACTGTATTTACATTAAAAAAATGTATCAGCTTCACAGCAGTTGTTTTTATAATTTTGATGATTAATATCCTTTTTTAATAAAGATTTTATTCATTTATTCATGAGAAACAGAGAGGCAGAGACACAGGCAGGAGAAGCAGATTCCCTGCAGAGAGCCCAATGTGGGATTTGATCCCAGGACCCCAGGATCATGACCTGAGCCAAAGGCAGATGCCACCCAGGTGCCCCAATGATTGAGATTCTTAAGAAAGATGTTCCCAGAAAATTGAAGAGTCTCAAGTATATAATCACAGGAGCCAAGAGAGTATGATTTTTTCATTCATTCAAAAATATCTATTTATTAACATTTATGTGTAAGTTTATATATGATAGAGTCTTTAGAAATACAGTACATGCTATTTGCTCTGTGCTAACAGAAAATTGGAGTGAGGGGAAAAATAGATACACTAAATATATTTCGTAATGAAATAATTTCCAAAATAAATCAGATTGCCTGGCATTCAAAACCTCCTCAAGTTGATAAACCTTCTCATGAACTACCTTCTAAAATGTTTAGAAGAAATTGTCCTAGGAGCTCTCATTTAAAGGTGCAGATATGCGTACAAAGGTGCTCTCTGCGACATTGCTGGACTAGTGACAAAATTAAAACAATCTGAATGTCATTAAAAATATATTATCGCACATCCAAAGTTTGGAAATTTTTTGGTAGATATTAAAGGAACAAGGAAAAATGTTCAGTATATACCAGTTAAGAACAAAAGCATATTGCAGAGAAATATGCATACCATAGTCCTACTACAAGAAATGTTACAGAGAGGTAGTATGCAAAATATACACTCTATATGCTTATAAAAGTTCTAGACATATATGTAACCAATTGTTAACACTGCTCATCTCTGTAGCTTGAGATAAGGGAGATGGAATGGAAGGAAACTGCACTTTTATGTTTACATATTTGCATTGCCTTAGTCTTTTATAACACATTTTCTTAAAAAAAAAAGCACTTTTGAAGTTGCTTAATGTCTATCCTCCACATTTTCTTTTTCTTAAGTCCTGGTAAAATAGTTCCATAACGGCTGGGCATTTTCGCAATTGACCTCTTAGTCAATAAGGGTGTGTCTCCCAGCCTGGCCTTCTACTTCTGTAGGAGGGAGGGGTGTGAAGGTGCCTCCTCAGTCCCCATTGGTCTTTAGGAGGGGTGAGCCATATTGCTATCATGTTCACTTATTTACAGATATTTAACTATGTAAACATTGAAGATTGTGGATAAAGTGTGGGCATACAACCAGGTGACGACTGAGTAATGTTAGAGCCACCCTTGGCAGCAGATTACAGCACTTACTGCATTGTTATTGTGTGTGTGTGTGTGTGTGTGTGTGTGTGTGTATAATGCCTTGTTTTTGCTACTTTATGTTAAACCCTTTATAGACAGGGGCTGTCTTAATCTGTCTGGGCTTTTATAACAGAATACCATGGAGTAGCAGTGTAGCTTGTGAACAATAGAGATGTATTTCTCATGGGTGAGGTTATAAAAGGGGAGGGCAGGTTTAAAAAGGGGTGGAGTAAAAAAAAAAAAGATTATTTCTCACAGTTCTGGAGGCTGGAAGGTCAGGATGCCAGCTCGGTCAGATCTGGTGAGAGCCCCCTTCCGGGTCACAGACATCTCATTGTGTCCTCACATAGTGGGAGGGGCCAGGGACCTCTGGACCCTCTTTTGTAAGGCAGTAATCCCATTCATGAGAGCTCCACATTTGTGATTTAAACTGTTCCCCAAGTCCACACCTCCTAAAACCATCATCTTTGCAGGTTGGGATGTTAGGATTTCAACATAGGAATTTCCGGGTGACACAAACATCCAAACATATTAGGAGCCATATCTTATATTTTCAGTTCTCTCTCTCCAACTAGCAGGCCTCATTATTAGTAGACTTGATCATCATATTGGTTAAAGCATCAGAAGCAGGTAACAGAGCATGAAACAAAATATTTCTGGTCTAACCACTCCTTTGTTAATATAATACTAGATCTGATGAACAGAATTCAGGGAACACCTGAGGTGTTTGGGTTCCTCCCCTCCTGCTGGAATGATTCAAAGCTGTGTGTGGGAACGGATTATTCTGTTAGGATTATGTCATCTGAACCTCCCTGTGAATACCAGGCCTGGCCTGCCTTCTGCTCTCTCAATAGTCCATTGAATTCCACAAAAATGCCATTGCATGAGTGGGGGCCTAAGCCATATTGCTAGTCATTAGGGGAACTGTTGGACTATTTATCAAAAGGATCTGTCCATTTTCCACTCCTGAACTTAGGAAACGATTACACATACTTCCCAGCCTTCCCTCCATTCTTTGCCCTATTTCTTTTTTCCATTAAAAAGCAAAAGTCTACTGATTACTTGATCTAGTTATCCTAAATTAATTTAGATTTCCTGAGTCATGAGATCTTTAGATAATGGGATTTTCAGTGATACTAATAAATACAATTTCAGAAGAGCTATAAGGTTAAAATAATTAAGAGGTGCTTTCACTTCTGCCTAGAGATTTCACTTCTCCCCAGTGACATGTCAGCAGTAGTAAATGTGCTGGGGAGAGAAGACTGAGATGTTTGCATGCTATGGTGCCCTTTATTTATTTGTTCACTTTGAATTGTCAGTATAATAAAATGAATATATGTCAACCTACACAATATTTCCCAGGGTGCTTTCCTCTACTGCTTATATCCCATTTTTGCTGGGCAAGATTTAGAAAATATTTATTAAGAGCCTGCTATGGCCCAGGCACTTTTCAGAATCTTTTTTCACAAATGCTACATATTTTAAGTTTGATTGGCATTATATATGATTACGTTCCCATATGGTTGTGCATATTAGTTTCCAGTAATTGGTGAACAGAATGTAAAATTATCTTTTTATATCATGATGATTACACAAAAAGTTTAAGAAGGAAACCAAAATTATAAATTCAAATAACCCAGCTTTTCTTTTTTTTTTTGTATATTTTTTATTGGAGTTTGATTTGCCAACATATAAACACCCAGTGCTCATCCCGTCAAGTGCCCCCTCAGTGCCCATCACCCAGTCACCCTATCCCCCTGCCCACCTCCCCTTCCACTACACCTTGTTCGTTTCCCAGAGTAACCCAGCTTTTCAAATATCCTTTCACCTGACCCTAAATAATTTGATTTCAGTAAGCTTCAACTCTTTGATATCCTCTTAACAACTACTTTTAAGTACCATGAATTTATCAGAAAAATCATTAAAGTATATAAAATGTGTGACTCGTAGAAGGCTTCTTAAAAACAGCTTTATTTGGATGTAATTCACATACCATAAAATTTACCCAAGTCCTCACCTCATACCATCATCTTTGCAGGTTCAATTTTAGTTCAACTCTGTATTTTTTAGAATATTCCCAGAGTTATGCAACCATTACCAACACTCCGAGAAGAAATCCATTCCCATTGGTAGTCCCTCCCAATTCGCCCTTCTCCCTAATCCTTGGCAACAAGTAGTCTATTTTCTATCCCCATGGATTTGCTTATTCTGGATATTATATATAAATGGAATTATGCACCACATGTGGCCTTTCCTGTCTGGCTTCTTTCACTTAGAATGTTTTCAAGGTTCACCCAAGTTGTACGATGTATCAGTATATCCTTACTTTTATGAATGAATATTTCACTGTGGATATACCATATTTTATTTATCTATTCATCAGTTGATGGGCACTGAGTCCTTTGCACCTTTTGGATATTGAATAATGCTACCTGCTGAGGCTGATTCACAAGTTTTTGCGTGGACATAGGCTTTCATTTCTCTCGGTTATATACCTAGCAGTGGAACTGTTAGATCATGCGGTAATTCTATGTGTAATCTTTTGAGGAACTGTTCTTTTACAGAATGTCTGCATTGTTGTAAGATCCCCTAAGGAATGTATAAGGAAGGGTTCTGTTTCCTCTACATTTTCATCAACACTTGTTGTTGTCTGACTTTTTAATTAGAGCCATCCTGGTGGGTGTGAAGTATAACTCGCTGTGGGTTTTGATGTGCATTTCTCTAATGCTAGTGACTTGGGATTTTTTTTCATGTGCTTATTTGTTGTTTGAATATCTTCTTTGGAGAAACATCTATTCAAATTATTTGACTATTTAAAGAATTGAGTTGTCTTTTAATTACTGAATTCTAAGACTTCTTTATACATTCTTTAAATATTTTATTTTATTTTATTTTATTTTTTCATTCTTTAAATTTTAAACTCCCTTGTCAGATACATGATTTGTAAATATAGTCTCTCATTCTTCAGTTTCTCTTTTCACTTTCTCTATGGTGTCCTCTGGAGCACAAAGTTTTTAGTTTTGAAGTCCAGTTTATTTTTTCTTTTGCCATTTGTGCTTTTGGTGTCACATCTAGCAAACCATTGCCTGATTCATAGGCACTGAGATTTCCTAATTTCATCTAAGGATTTGGTAATTTTAGCTCTTACATTTCATCCATTTTGAATTAAATTTTGTATATGTTGTGAGGGAAGGATCCAGCTTTATTGTTTTTATGCAGATATCCAGTTGTCCCAGCACCATTTGTTGAAAAGATGATTCTTTCTCCCATTAAATTGTCTTGCATCCTGCAAAGTCAATTGACTGTAAACATATGGATTTATTTCCAGACTCCATTCCATTAATCTATATGCCTATCTTTATGCCCGTACCACATGGTCGTGATGCCTGTAGTGTTGTAGTAAGTTTTTTTCTTTTTTAAGATTTTATTTATTTTAGAGAGAGAGAGAGAGAGCACACAGGGGGTGGTGAGAGGGAGAGAGGGATTAGAGGGAGAGAGAATCTCATACAGACTCCTCACTGACCATGGAACCTCCTACAGGGATCCATCCCATGACCCTGAGATCATGACCTGAGCTGAAACCAAGAGTCTGATGCTTAACTGGCTGAACCACCCAGGCACCCTTGGTAGCTTTGTAGTAAGTTTTGAAATTTGGAAGCATGAGTCCTCCAACTTTGTTCTTTTTCAAGATTGTGTTTTTTTTTTTTTTATCTTAGGTTGATAAAGAAATGATTATTTAATGAATGAATAAATGGATTAATGTTTGCATTTTTAAAAGTTTTATCTTGGGGGTAGGGAGGAGGTTAGGAATTTTATTATCTTTAAAGGAATGTAGCTAAGAGATGGTGGTTATTTACATGTACACACCTGCAAAAGAGCATGCCAGGATTGGTCCTATTTTATAAAGCTGCTTTTGGTGACTAGGTTTCTGTTAGCTGGGCCGTGTGGCAAATGTTTCTCAATTTTCTGTAATCGGTACCATGTTGAGAGCATAGCTGGTGCTCAATAAATATTCATTGATTAAATGCCTTGTCCTTTTTGCTTTGTTTTAACTTATTGCTTGTCTTATTCCTACCCTTCGGTTGATAGTTGGTAAAATTTTCTGTTTTTCTAGCCATTCAATGACTGTAATTTTGGTTTAGAATCCTATTTTCCTAAACTTCTGCCAATTTTCTTCACAGCACCAAAATATGCTAGACAGATGATTTTCCAGGATGGAATCATTAGGAATTCTTCTCAGATGGAGTATTAAGGAACTGGATTTGCTACCCTAATCTCTTTACTATCATTTGCAAGGAGTTGCCTTTTTTTGATTCCCTCGGGCAGGAAACAACTTCCATTTCCAAGTCTGGCAATCATTCCTGCTTTGAGTTTCCTGAAGTGTCATTTCCTCTGAGTAGACTTTTCAGATTGAGATATAGAGTGGGCATGGATTCCATAGTGAATATGCAGCCTTGCACAGCCCACCACATCCACCACCGCCCCCCCATCCCACAAGATAAAACAGAAAAAAAAAGAGCCTTCATTTATTTAAAACTTTGTATTTTGATATGTTTGTTTACATCCATCTGTTCCTAATTTGGTACATTTTCCCTGTGTTTACCCTAACCTGTTAAAATACATCTTGCTTTAGGATTCATATTGAAGTTCCCTTATCTCCCTCCAGGCTCGTTATGCTACTCTGCTAGTCACATAACGGGTACTTAATAAATATTATTTGAGATTTATTTATTTGTCTTGCCATCTGTTTCAGAACATAGCTACTGAAAGGCTCAAGGTAGAGCTCAGTGTGAAGTGTTTAAGACACAGAGCAATAGATCCCCGCAAAAGCAGCGATGAAATCTAAGTAATCTCCCTTTTCTAGGTAGCCATGGGGGCAACCAGCTTCCAATAGGGTAGTTACCATTAGTTTTTATTTCCTCCGGAGTTGATTTACAGAACAGGTTGGAACGACCTCAGCAAAAGCCTCAATGCTGGGATCCTCCTGCCAGTCACCTACGCCTGACCCCTGCAGAGGAAAATTCAAAGCCCTGGCGAGCGTCAGGAGACCGGGATCCCAATTCCGGGGGGAAAAACCTTGGGAACTCATTCTCCGTTAATTAGTTCATTCTGTAAATATTAGCTCTAGCTCCATAGCCAGGTACAGTGCTAGGGGAGGTCACCACAACAGCCAACAGGACCAAGTATTTTCATTCAAGGAATTTACACTTCAAAGGAAGGTTTGGGGGGGGGAGTGGGTGGAAGCATGCGCCACAGTCCACAGCTATTTCCCCATTTCCTTTTTTTTTTTTTTTTAAGATTTTACTTATTTATTTATTCATGAGAGACACAGACAGAGAAGCAGAGACCTAGGCAGAGAGAGAAGTCTGATGCGGGGAGGCGGGGGGGGGGGGGGGGGGGGGGGGCTTGATCCCAGGGCCCCTGGGATCACGACCTGAGTCCAACGCAGATGCTCAATCACTGACCCCCACCCAGGCGTCCCTATTTCCCCATTTCTTAAAAAAGGTGAGAGAGCTTCCACGTTCAGTATGAACGCTTAGGGCCTGTTACTTGCAGGTGATGGAAGCTCAGAACACAGCACACCTGCCCGCTAGTATAACCAACACTCGGTTGATCAAATCGAACACTTTGGCTTCCCTTTACAGAGAGGATACGACTAGCACCGGTGAGCACAACTCTTTCCAATATTCTGCTCGGCCTCGGCAGGCATCACGACTGACCTACGGTGGGCGGTGGGCGGCTGCACCTGATCTTCCAAAGGCTGTTGGAAGGGCTTCCCATCGCCCAAGTCGTGTGTTTGCCCGTTGACAGGGGCGAGGGGTGCAGAAAAGTTGCTTTCGGTTGGGCAAGGCAGCAATCGCGGGTGGACGCGGGGCGTCACGGTGTTTTAACACTGTGACCCAAAGAACTGAAATCAAAAGGACGGCAGCGGTGCCCTGGCCCTGCAGGGGGTTACAAGGCTACGCTCCGTCCCGGAAGCTGCCTTCGAACCGCACGGGGTCTAGGCGGCGCAGCTTCCCCACGCAGCGCCCACCCCGCCACGATCCGCCGCGGCAGCCGCCGCAGGAGCAGGAGCGCGGCGCGGCGCCAGGACCCGCCGCTGAGGAGCAGGGAGCGTCCGGCGGCCCCTCCCGCCCCGCCCCCTGCGCCGCGGGCCCCGCCCCCTGCGCCGCGGGCCCCGCCCCCTGCGCCGCGGGCCCCGCCCCCTGCGCCGCGGGCCCCGCCCGTGACGTCCGCCGAACGGGCCGGGGGGCGGGGCGCGGGCCGGGGGGCGGGGCGAGCCCGCGCGGCTGAATGGGGCGCCGCAACGAGCCGCACATTCCAACGGGCCCACGTGACGCGGCCGCGCGGCCTGAGGTAAACAACCGCGGCCCCGCCTCCCGGCCCCTCCGCGCGCCCTGCACTGCTCCTCGCCGGCGGGACGCGCTCCAGCGGGGCGGGCGGCTTTCCCCGAAAGTCCCCAGCGGCCGCCGCGGCCGGAGCAGCGGCAGCGGGCGCGGCGCCCCGGGTGTGCGGGAAGAGCGCGCCGGCCCGGGTCGAGCGCGCGTCCCCTCCCCGCCCCCACCGCGCGTTGTGGCGCAGCAGGAATTTGGCGGGGACCCGGGCGCTATTTGCGGCTCCTGACGCGCCGGCGGCCGGCGGCCCTTGGGTCATTTCTATTCTAGGGGCGCCGGGTCAGCGCGCCCGGCCGGCCCCCTCCGCCGGGCCCGGAGGGTGTGTCCCCCTCAGCCCGGCTCGCCGCGCCTATAAGGGGCCCGAGCAGCGGGCAGGGACATGCAGCTCTACAGCAGCGTCTGCACCCACTACCCAGCCGGGGCACCGGGTCCCACGGCCGCAGCCTCCGCCGCCCCCGCCGCCGCCGCCGCCGCCGCCGCCGCCCCCTTCAAGGTCTCCCTCCAGCCTCCCGGAGCCGCCAGCGGCGAGCCGGAGCCCGAGACCGGTGAGTGCCAGCCTGCCGCGGCCGCCGAGCCCCGAGAAGCCGCCGCCGCCGCCGCCGCCGCCCCCGCCGCCAAGATGCCCGCCTTCTCCTCCTGCTTCGAGGTGGTGCCCGGGGCCGCCGCCCCCGCCTCGGCCGCCGCCGGCCCGCCCGCCGGGTCGTGCAAGCCGCCGTTGCCGCCGCACTACACGTCCACGGCGCAGATCACCGTGCGGGCCCTGGGCGCCGACCGGCTGCTGCTGCACGGGCCCGAGCCCGGCGCCCCGGCGCCCGCCGCCCCGCGCGGCCGCTGCCTCCTGCTGGCCCCGGCGCCCGGCGCCCCGCTCCCGCCGCGCCGCGGCTCCTCGGCCTGGCTGCTGGAGGAGCTGCTGAGGCCCGACTGCCCCGAGCCCGCGGGCCTCGACGCGGCCCGGGAGGGTCCCGACAGAAACTTCCGACTGAGCGAGCACCGCCAGGCCCTGGCCGCCGCCAAGCACCGAGGCCCCGCGCCGCCCCCGGGAAGCCCGGAGCCCGGCCCCGGCCCCGGCCCCGGCCCCGGCCCGTGGGGCGACGAGCACCCGGCGGACAGGAGCCTCCGGGGCTGGGAGAGGGCGGGCGAGCGCAGCGACCCTGCCGGCGCGGACGAGGCGCGGCGGCCCGACCCGGAGGCCCAGGCGGCCCCGGCGGCCCCGGCGCGGAGCTGCGAGGCGGCCCCGGGCGGCGCGGCGGAGGCGGTGGTGGTCTCCAGGTCGGATCCCAGGGACGAGAAGCTGGCCCTGTACCTGGCGGAGGTGGAGAGGCAGGACAAGTACCTGCGGCAGAGGAGTAAGTACCGGTTCCACATCATTCCCGACGGCAACTGCCTCTACCGAGCGGTCAGCAAGACGGTGTACGGAGACCAGAGCCTGCACCGGGAGCTGAGGGAACAGACGGTGCATTACATCGCCGACCACCTCGACCACTTTAGCCCCCTGATTGAGGGCGACGTGGGGGAGTTCATCATCGCTGCTGCTCAGGACGGGGCGTGGGCCGGGTACCCGGAACTGCTGGCCATGGGGCAGATGCTGAATGTGAACATACATCTAACGACTGGAGGGAGGTTGGAGAGCCCCACGGTGTCCACCATGATTCACTACTTGGGCCCAGAGGATTCCCTACGGCCTAGCATTTGGCTCAGTTGGCTCAGTAATGGACATTATGATGCCGTGTTTGATCACTCCTATCCTAACCCCGAGTATGACAATTGGTGCAGACAGACTCAAGTGCAACGGAAACGCGACGAAGAACTTGCCAAGTCCATGGCCATATCCCTATCCAAAATGTATATCGAACAAAATGCATGCTCTTGAAGTGTCTGAAAACCTACACCCTGGGAGAATTGCATACATAGTTTGTGTTGGGAGAATTACGAACTCTAATCAGGGTAATAGCACTTTTAAACTTCCTAGTAGATTTACTGTAGGTGTAATGCCTTAATCATTTTTTTGAATGTTTTTCTCCTCAGAGCTGAAGGTTGCTGGGCACCTAAATAATGTTTCATGATGGCTTGGGGTGATCCTACTGCTTATTTATAATTTGCTGTATAAAGTTGGCGCTACTTATAATTTGCAAGCTAGTTTCTCACGGTGTAAATTTGTTCATTCCTGGTAATCTGTTTTCTATAAAAATGTATTTTTGCACAACGTTTTTAAGAATGGGTGTACCTTCATCTATGACGTGTTCCGTTTTGACAGACAGCTTTCCGGCATCAATCCAGAGAAAGTGCTTTATATGAAGTTTATTACTTTGAACAGAGTTTGTGATTCAGTAGTTACTTTATGTTGTTCGATTTGAATTTTATGATTCTTAGATCATTATTTCAAGTGGATATTAATGCATTTGTGTTACCAGATGATTGACCCATTCCATTTTAATGAAAAACAGATTGGTTGTTTTGGAAATCATTATTTTTCTAGAAATGGTCAGCCTTTAAAAGAGAAATATTTAAGGGAGGGAGGAGTTTTCTGTAAGGGGGAATAGTACCAGGTCTTCTTACTTGAATGGAAGTCTGATATTTGCAGATGGCAGAGTGATGACTATTCTGTACTTTGGTTGGTGTTTAGAGTAGATTGGTGCTCTGAATTGTTCTTATTTATATTTGTCATTTTGTTATAAGAGCATTTTAACTTTGTGACAAGATAAGCCTCCTGCTTTATATAGCTTCTTGGATTCAACTAAGAGATTTTAAAAAACTACTAGCATTAAATGCCTTGAATCAACTTTGGCAGTTGTTTTATAGCAGGAGAATAGTGTCTTAATATTTTATTCCTTTTAAATTCTCTCAAAAGGCAAAATAGGATTGCCCTGTATTATGTACAAATAAAAATGTCTGTAAACAGATCTTGTATGGTTTGCTGGGTCAAACAATGTTCTCAACCTAAAATCTATCTCATTTCCACTTTAACTACTTCTAGTCATATTTATTAAGTGCTGCAGTTTGTACTTTTTTATTTTGTAACATTTTGTGATTTTTTTGTACAATACCGTATTTGTACAATAGAGCGATTCTCAGCCAATGGAATGAATGAATAAAATGCGTACTTTTACTTTTACAATGTCTTTTTGGCTAAGATGCTTTTTCAATTAAAAAGTGACACTTGTAGGAGCCTCTCTTACATACACACTCTTTTTTTTTTTTCTTGTGTAAAGATGTCCCAGAATTATGAGGGAGATTTCTTAAGTTCTCACATGAACAAGGTAGGATAATCATTATAATTTCAAAGGATAAGTCTTAATGAAATATGATCTACAGATGGAGTAACTCAGGACATTGCTGTTACCATTTCTAATTATAATCCCTGTTTAAAACTATAGAGGTACCTGTTGGCTAATAAACAGGGAAGTACAAGAATTGTGTTAACCAGCACAGTGTCTAAGTATCATAGTTTTGTGTTTCACTTACTCTCAGCACAGATTTAAATGTTTCAGAGAGTAATCAAAACAGTGTCCTAATTCTTGTCCAGTCTGGGCATCTTGAGACCATGGGAATCTATTAATTTTAAGATGTGTTACTGTATTTAGTAGACAGGTACACCTGTATGCATATCTGGGTATCTTGTTTATTACAGAACAAAAACAGCTAGTTTGGATATTTTACTTTACAGCTGATAGGTCATATGTTTATATTTCATGGTTAAAGACGCATTGGAGCTTGAGCTCATTGCTTAACCACATTTTTGGAAGAATGCCATTGGTTATCAGGACAACTTCCCTTAAATGCTAACTAATGAATTTCTTTTCAATGTTAACTAATCATGCATCTCTGGTTTTTTGGGTAAGAAGACGTTTGCTTCACTGATCAAGTTGGGAAAGAAGTTTTTTTTTTTTTTTTAATTACCTGTCTAAACATACTTCTTTCCCATTTCTCCCCTTAATTTAGACATGTAAAAATTTGGGCATACTTAAAACTTACACAAATGAGTAGACTAATTAGATATGATATCCTAAAAAGCCATCTGTAAGCGCATTACTGTTTTAAAGAAACAAATTTTTCTGGGTTCTGTTTCATTTTCGAATTAGAATCCCAAGTCCTTGATATTTACATCCTCAAGGGTGATGTGTTTAAAAGAATTTAATGGATCCTCAGGTCCTGTTGCATTGGCAGCATGTTTTCTTAGTTGTCTTGCCTGAAATGTTTATGCCTTTCACATTCTCTTTCTATGGCTTGGTTTTCTGAAGAAGTGTAGTGTTGGTCACTCCCTCAGGCTCAATATTTATTCTCTACTGCCGTACCAGTTTTATGTATTAGCAGTAGCAGACCTGGATCACTGAAAACGCGTAGTCGAAGAGGTGGAAATGTGGTTGACTCAAATAGATTTTATTAAAATCTATTCCTTCAGAAACTCTTTATAGCAGCTAAGAGGTTCCAGACTATGAAGGAAACTCTTGGTGGCTTTGAGCTAAAGTTTCTTTAGAGTTTACCCCCTTCTCCATAAAATACGATGGAGGCGGATAAAGCCCCTAGGTCAATCCAACTGTGGTTTCTGGTATATTAATGTGAAAATCATACTATCAACTTGAAAATTTTACTAAAGTGGTATATGAATAAAAACCGATACAATTCACTATTAGTGTGATTTTTAAAATTACTGTTTGATTTTTAAAAAATTAAATGGCATAGTACTTCAACATTTTGGCAAAAGCCTAATTCCCTGAACCTTTTGTTCATTTTTCCACTTGTATTTCTGTAAGATAAGAAAATGTACTCATTTTCATTTATTTAATTGGACTAAGCAGTAAACCTGTTGATAAGTGTCACAAGGACATGTACATGTGATTCTTTAATTACGTTTTCCTAAACTTGTAGTCCATATGCTTTATATGCTAAAATTCTCATAGGCACAAAGCCTTTCTTCAGATACCACATTCTATAGAGAGGAGGTATCTGCCTTAGGATTTCTTTAACATCAGAATTGGTTAGCCTCAGCTTGGGTAAATAATCATTATGCTGCGGTGTTTTCTTGATAACTTTTGTATTAAAAAAAAAAAGGATCTTGAGCTAATTCTCACTACTTTATTAAAATTTATTTTATGTATTTTCCCTCTTTCCCTAAAAGGTGAGAAAGTTGAACTCTAAAATTTTACCGTGGTATTCAGTGTGCTCATATGGAGGAAAAGCGTTACTGATTAAAAATAGGTTTTAAGCCTTTGGACATCTGATAATTTAATATGCAGGTAAACATACTGGATCAATATAAGTATGTATTTCAAATGTGTTACATGTTCACACTTAGCAGTTATTTGTCACACGAAATCTTAAGTCCAGACCTTATTACTATTTCTGACATTCCTGGAGTGTCTATAACCATCTCAAAGAGGCATCGAGAAACTAGATGACATTTAATTCAGTTTTATTCCCTAAATGTACTAAATGGAATAGACATGGACTATATACTATGTTCTCTGTGGAGTCCCTTGGTTCCAACCTAGTAACTAGCAGAGTAAACACTCAGTAAACATTTGTTGAGTGAAAGAATTAATTGAAGGAAACTATGAGCTTTGGGAAATATTTATTTGGTAGATGTGAAATTAAATAAAAATGGAGTCTACAGTAACTGAGAATTACCACTAACAAAGTGATTCTGAGCATTTTAAAGAGAGGTCGTGTCATAAAAAGACAGTGAAGTACTGAAGTCCGTAAGTGGAAAAAATAGATTGTGAAACCCAAAAAGTAGAATTTGATGCTATCTTTGTGTCATCTTCCAAACATCTTGAGCGCTAAATTAAGAAAAATTATTTAAAAACAGAACCTCCATCAACCTGAAATGATTGTGAAAGTGTTCTCTTATCTGAGAGGGACTTGCTCTGACTTGCTTTAGGGGTTACACCTATCCCAAGTCCAGTCTACAGCAATTCCTAGTTCTGCTGTGTTTTCTTTCTATAGCCTGGTCGGGAAGGAAATGCTGGACAGATTTCAAGCATGCTTTAGGATTGTTGTGTTCAGCAGCACGGGCTGCAGGCTTATGCCATTGGTCAATGCGGGCTGGACAAGTAGCACACATCAGATCAAAACAGATCTATGTGGGGTGGGGGTGGGGGGAGAAGCAGTGTATTTCCTCCTACTGTAAATTAGGTCAGTGACAATTATTCTGTGGGTAGAGGTCAGAGAGAGAGAGAGAGAGAGAGTGAGTGAGTTCACTGTCATCAGATAAAATCCTATCTAGCCTGGTTTTCACAAACGAATTTTCTAATGGAACGGTCTATTTATGTGTAAAATTTAAAACAAAACTGCTTTTGATAAAATTCTTTAAGGAGCAATCGGTGGTGCACTTATTTGCCTTTGGTAAGATAACTGAATAGTTTTTAATCTTCCCTTAATGACTGAGGGCTTTCATGATGGCATGGGTATATGGCCCCGAAGCCTTGGCAGATTGCTGAGGTGTGACAGTCCCTTTGTACTTTAAAGGACCTCAGGGTGCTAGGACTTTTATCTTTGTGTTGAATATTTTCCTATCCCCTCCCTCCTGCTCATCATTATTTTCTACGTTGAATTAAAGGACACCAACAAGCATGCTTGTCAAAATTGACTCCAAGATCATAGGAAATGGGTTTCTAATTTGAGAATAGGATGCTCTGCTATGGGTAATGTACTTACACTTTAGTTTTTGGTCAACCAGAGAGCTTTTTTTTTGCTTTCATCTCTGTCTTCTTTTTTGCATTCTGTGGTGGTATCCTGGAAATGCCAAATTTGTCTGATTAAGGGACCTCTGCACATATGCAGTGCCATATGAAAACAAAAGACCCCTGGGGGTTAACCTTCTCAGTCCTCAAAATTGCAGTTGATTTGTCATTGCCTGGTTAATACTTTGCCTCCTCTCTTCCATATGTAATCCTTTTTAGTGGGTACCTGCCGGTTGTCTCTCTTTGATTTTCGTGTTTAGTTTTCTGGTTCACTAAAGATGTGCTAATTATGAAGTAATTCAAATATCAGTTCTTCACTGAAGACTGCAAGTTACAGTACGCAGAGATAGGTCTAGTACAAATACGACTACTGTCTTTTGAACTCCTTTAATGAATGTATATTATGTCTACACTGGGCAAATGTAGACTACGCGGTTGTATTCCGTAGCTTATCAAGGTACAAAAGAGTGGTGTGCAAAGTAGGTGATTGTGAAGGAAATTTATCCCAATGGGTCGCATAACACCTGTGCAGCCAATTTGTAAAATAAACTCAAATAAAGCTTTCAGTTCTAATGACAAACAGGAGACATTCACACCTTTTGTTTCTTACAGTGAAATTTGACCTGTACGGTGATGTAATAGGAATGAAGAAGTAGAAGAACACCACGAGGAAATCCTTAGCTGTCACTCCACTGTCCTTGTCATCTTGCTGAAAATTGCCAGGCCTAGGGGGAGTTCACAGATTTTTACTTAAAATCTGAACAGCGCTCCTATCTCAATAAACAGTAGATGCCTGAAACGGAAACCTCAGTGGCTGCTTATTCTACAGAATTCCAGGGCGGAATTAGAAGGGAGATTTAAGATGGATGTTAAACTTCTCAATATACAGTCGTTTTCTCTGACGGATTTTCCGTTACCTTCCCACATTATTGATAGTGGCTGCTGGCAGCAGGCAGTACTGCTCAGAATGGTGGCAATATGCAGAGAGATGGCCAGACTGGTGTAGAATGCACCAGAAATCTACAGGAATAGACGGTGTGATTTTAATAGTTAAGCTAAGCTTGTAACAGAAGTTTTTCTCTCTTTCACTTAACTGTTCCAAAGGGAGCAGTCCAGGCTGGCAGGGCAGCCACGCTCTGTAGAAGACACATGTCCTGGGACACTGCCCCTGTGCGAGTGTAAGCTGGGCCACCACCAGGTCTGCGTCGTCACTCGCAGAGCACACAGCGGAGGGGGCACACTTCGCCTCTGCTCTCGTCTGTCGGCCCGAATTTTGTCAGATGGCCTTATCTAACTGGGGAATATCAACCAGACTGTTCCCAAGAAAAGGGTAAATGGATCTTGGCAGGAAAATAGCAATCTTTTCCAAATCTTTATTTGTCAGGAAATGGTTTAGGGTGAAAATATCTCTGAGAGGAAAATGATAATATGGAAGTATCTGTGCATCAAGGGAATAAAATATCCTGCGCCTGTTTCACATTACGGAGATACAGAAGTGGGATTCACAGTGGCCACCATTTAGCGTTTCTTATCAGCTCCTCAAAAAAGTGTTTGCCACAGGTTACACGCATACATGCACAAAGCCTTCCATGTTTTGAGAAGGCTGCTTTTCTTCTATTTCCTTTCCATTCTTAATTGTTTCTTAGTATACAGAAATATCTCGAAAATCTGGCCTTCAACACAAGCACTGTTTTTCTTCAGAAAGGACAATATAAAACTTCTTCCTCTTACGTTTTTATAGATCTTGCTTCTTTCAGATATTCCTGGTTTTACTTCTCTCCCTTTCTCTGTGTTCCAATTTTTTTTATTTACATTGTCCTGCTTGGTTTTCTTTTAGAAGAGCTGTATGTACTTAAAATAAGGCGGTCTTTTTTTTTTTTTTTTTTTTATGATAGACATAGAGAGAGAGAGAGAGAGAGAGAGAGGCAGAGACACAGGCAGAGGGAGAAGCAGGCTCCATGCCGGGGCCTGATGTGGGATTCGATCCCGGGTCTCCAGGATCACACCCTGGGCCAAAGGCAGGCACCAAACCGCTGAGCCACCCAGGGATCCCAAAATAAGCTGGTCTTTAGTAAGTTTTACTAATATACTGATTTTGCTAATTTACTCAGTTTTTAAAAGAAGATGTCTACACCTCACCTCATCCCATAAAAAAAGGGGGAAAACCCCATACCACTAGCAGGTACTTGGTGGTCTAGAGACTTCATATAAGGGTATTTAAAGATGAGCCTTGGGATCCCTGGGTGGCGCAGCGGTTTGGCGCCTGCCTTTGACCCAGGGCGCGATCCTGGAGACCCGGGATCGAATCCCATATCAGGCTCCCGGTGCATGCAGCCTGCTTCTCCCTCTGCCTGTGTCTCTGCCTCTCTCTCTCTCTCTGTGACTATCATAAGTAAATAAATAAAAATTAAAAAAATAAATAAATAAAGATGAGCCTTACCAGGGGGACCTGGGTGGCTCGCTGTTAAGTGTCTGACTTTCGCTCAGGTGGTGACCTCGGGGTCCTGGGATGGACCCCATGTCGGGCTCCCTGCTCAGCAGGGAGTCTGCTGCTTCTTCTGCCCCTTCCCCTGCTCATGTTTATTCTTTCTCTCTCCCTCTCTCAAATGAATAAAATCTTTTTTTAAAAAATATGAGACTTGGGATCCCTGGGTGGCGCAGCGGTTTGGCGCCTGCCTTTGGCCCAGGGCGCGACCCTGGAGACCCGGGATCGAATCCCACATCAGGCTCCCGGTGCGTGGAGCCTGCTTCTCCCTCTGCCTGTGTCTCTGCCTCTCTCTCTCTCTCTGTGACTATCATAAATAAATAAAAATTTTAAAAAAATAAATAAAAAATATGAGACTTGCCTTCTGTATAACTCCTATAACTCTTATTCACCTTCTTAAGATTAATAAGAACCCTCAAAAATGGGTCAGAGTGGCCAACTGTAAGCATAACCCACTCTGAGAGATGGTCACTAAAACTCTTGTTGAGAAGGGGACCCTCCCAGTTGAGTCTAGGCAGCTGCATAACAAGCAGAGCCTTCGTGGGGGTTACTAAAAAGTAATTGATGTAGGGGCACCTGGGTAGCTCACTCAGTTAAGTGTGCAGCTCTTGATTTCAGCTCAGGTCATGATCTCAGGGTTGTGAGATCGAGCCCTGCATGGGGCTCCATGCTGGGTGTGGAGTCTGCTTAAGATTCTCTCTCTCCCTCTGCCTCTCCTCCCTCTCTAAAAAAAATTTGATGTAAAGAAAGCCATAACTGACACAAATATCCATAGCCAAATTATTTATCCTGCCGCAGAAATATATTATCACAAGAGAAGGGTAGTGGTCTGTATGATGCCTAAGGAAAAGAGAGCCCAGGAACAATACATTAGTCAATATGCCTGTATTTATCTAGTTAAGAAGGTGTTCTGGGCAAGCCTCACTAATATGCCAAATAGATAAGAAAAATAAAGGAAAATGTTTCCTGGAAATATGAGGTAAATATTCATTCAACAAATATTGACTGCCTCGAGAGTACGTACTGTGGTAAGTAGTAGGTAAACTCACGGGCTGTGTGTAATAGATCTTTAAAAACTGGAGGCTATCATAATCGTATCTTGCATGAATTATTTTGCTCATGGGAGGTCTTTGGAGTCAAACTAGCTAGGGTTCAATTTGAAGGTGAACCACTTTACTGTAAGCATGACTTTGGGTGGGTTAGTTAACCTCTTTAGCTCTGTGTCATTTGTGTAATGGAAACAGTTATATATTTATTTCAGAAGGTTGAGTAAGGATTACATTAGAAATGATGTGTAATGTACATATCTCAAGCAAAGAGCTAGCACTCATTAAATGTTAGCTACTTCTGGAATTATTACCTTTAGAATCACAGGACAGGTTCATTATGTGCATTGAACCTGGCTTACAGCTTTGCTTTCAGTTTTGATCCTGATTTTCTATTTTAGGCTTACTCTGATTGAAATGATTTTTTAGTATTGATTGCTGACTGGTGATGTGCTTCATTATTATTTATTAACAGGGTTTTGCTTCTTCTTTATTCATGCAAATATGTTCTTTTAATATTTTTGCATTGGCATATTTAGTATCAAAATTCTATTTCAAAACTTGAAAAGTGCTTTTGAAAACAGTGATTATTGTATAGATCCACATATGTGGTATTTGTATTTTCCATTGGTCAATACTTGTTGATGTTGATAGCTTCCATTTGCCTAAAAGTATCAAAACTATGTTTGAAATGTATGCATTTTTTTGGACTAGAGAATATTAAGTGAAATTTTGATCATCTTGGTACATGTGCTTAAGAACGGTGGGATTCTTTCTTTTGATACAACATTCTGCTTTTACTTGCCTCATCTTTAGTATAATGTCTCACCTAATAAATTTAATCTTATATTGGGGGGCAAGACTGTGAATTGTTTAGATTTGCAAACCTCATTTCATCCTCACCACCTTTTGTACAGGAGGAAAAAAGATAATCTTTGTTCTAAAAAAGATGAAATCAAAAGAGAGAAGTTGTTTTTCATAGATAGTGACAATGTTGGGACTAGGACCCAGGGCTCTTTACCTTAAACCAGAAAATTTTAAGTGACAGCATATGTGTTTTCCCCAATGGACTGGTAGTGGCTACCAAGAGCCCTCTGTTGAGAAAAAGCCATGCTCAGGCTTGGTAGGGGAGAGTCCACAGTTCATGAGAGCAGAAGGAAGTGGCAACCCACATGATAGGTATTTGCTCTTTGCAT